>NW_009700952.1:51685-57056 GCF_000703405.1 Apaloderma vittatum
TGCCCCACGCAACAGCCTGTGGCGTTGCCAGTCCACAAGGACACTTGCCTGGGCCAAAGCTTCACTAATACTGGCTACAAATAGAGGAGACGTAAAAGGTGTCGCTAGTTGCAGCTGCTTATGCATCCACAGGCATAAGGATAAAACAGGGAAATAAGACTGTGAGCAAAATGCTGGGAGCAGAGCACAGACACCAGCTTTCCAGCTGCAACGCTCCAGGCCAGACAGAAACAACAGAGAAGCGGTCGGGAGGAAAATGAGAACGTGCCAAAGACCGCTGGCCTAACACACTACTGCTAGGATTTGCGTAGCTTCTCAAAATGTCGAGTAACGGAATGCTTTTGCTACCAATAAAAACTTTTATTTCCCTTCTTTTCTAACGCCTGATAGCAATGAAGCGTGGCCGCAGCACGCCCCACTGACAGCAGGCTGCTGCCCCCAGGACTAGTTTTCCAAAACGCCTTCGCGGGCACTCGTTACAACCATCGGTTACAAACCACTCAGCACCTACACGCTCCAGTTTGCTTCAGGCACGACAAAACTCTCCTGCTGCACTTTTCAAGAGTACACACTGAAGAGGCCAAGACTTCGCTTTTTCTCACTACAGAGAGCCTAAACTCAGAGGTGTCCAACCTTCTTTTGCTTCCCAAACTGCTCTGCTTGAGCCTTCTCCTTTGTACTGTAGGTTATCTTGCTACCTTGAGGGGTCAGACTGCTTTATTCCCATAAATATGAAGCTAGGAAAGCAGATATAACTATGCGGTCTCTGCTTCTCACAGATTCCCAGCCAGCATTAATGCTTGGCATACAAGCTCTGGATAAGATCAATGGCACGTACAAGTCACCTGCAGAAATTTCTTGCTGTTGATACTGAATTTTGAGCATGTTTCCCTGCTTATTCTACAAACCCAGTATGGTAACAATAAAAGCAAAGAGTGACTTAAAAGAAGGGTCAAAAAGATCAGTTCTTCAATCCTGCCAGATATCTGTAACTGAAAACGAATTGGCAAAAACAGAACTACCACTACAATGGAAGAAAAAAAAATGCTTCAGGTAAATGTTTAACCATAAATCCTTCAACTGAAGGAGAGACAAGATGTTAGTCAAGTATTTGCAGGAAAGCAATTAACATTCTATGCCCAGCTTGGAATGAAACTTATGTGCATTTCTGAAGTGACTACAAATGTGCTTTTATCAACTGCCTAACAGATTAAAGACAGAAGTATTTCACTAAAAATATAGAAGAATAAACCACAGTACATTGCTACAGGACATAGATCACTGGGATGAAAACACCAGCAAGACGTTGGCCATTTTTGCACATAAAACATGGGAATAACGTGCAAGTGCAAAAGCAAAGGTCAAGACATTTTGGAAAAGTTGTTAAAAGTTCAGGTACGGGAGCTTCGGACGGTCTCCAGTTGTCAGCGATGTCTACCTCGTGTCAGCAGCATAATTCTGCATCTTCCATCTGTCGTCTCTTCAGTTTCCACTGATGATCAATGTCTTTTTCAATGCCTTTTTTCAGACGTTGATCGTCGGTGGAAACTGAAGAGACGACAGATCCAATTCAATTTATCCATCTTCCTTTTACACCCTTACCCCTTTCCCACACACAACAGCAACTTTGGCTTTTTTTTGCAGTGCCCAGCTGCTTTTAAAATCTCATAACCGAGTGCCACGCAAAGAAAACAACATACAAACAAAAGAAACAAAAAAAAGCTCCAATTCCCTTGGCGAGCAGTTTTCAAATGGTACCATGCAACACCGGTATTCTCCTCCCCCGATGTGAAAAATCCCATGTTTTCATATTTTGCTCCTAGCAACTTCACTTGATTTTAATTATCAATGTCTCATCAACATTAAACATGTTAATATGCATCCAAAGATTAATTAGCACTAAAAGCCACTCGAATTTTTGTTCGTGGTTCTGCGTTGCGAGCGTGAATTTAATTATAAAATTTTAGCACCAGTTCAGCTCCTAATTCTTTCTGCTTATCAGATTCACAATAAAAGATGTTTTCCATGGCTTCACCACGCATTGCGTAGTTTTCGTAACAACAAATTCATTATGACCATAAGGATCTAAATCAGCAACAGCTAAGTGCAAAAACACTGCTTGGAAGAGACTGATGCCTCTTGACAAAAGGTCAGGGATTCAACAAAAAGAAGCATATTTCTCTTGTACATTGCATTCATACATTTTCTTTTTATATTTTCATGTAAGCTGGCCGTTTGTGCATTCTTCAGCGCTGTGACTGACAATCTCTCAGCCAAGACCTCAAATGAACAGACCAGGCTCGTCTCAGAAGCTTAAAGCTGCGGTGACACAAGCGTTTTCATGTGCTCCCATAAACATCATAATCCTTTGAGTGTGACCTAATCCCGCGCTCCAGCTGACTCGGTCTCCTCCGGCTCCCAGCTCCTTCAGCTGGGTCACCAGGGCTGGCGGCAGCTTCGGCCTGACGGAGGGGATGGACGCGTATGAACTGGGGCCAGAAGTAGCTCATCCTTCCTTCCAGCAACAGCTCTGCTGAGAGCAAAATCCTTAACGCCAGCAAGGCTGCCGAGCTCCTTCACGCTTCTTCTAAATCGCTCCAGCACCTCGAAGCAGAGCCTCGCTCCCTCTTGCAGACCTCACTGCTCTTAAACCCTCAGCAGCTGCAGCCCAAAAAACCAGGCATTTCCTGACACTGTATCACTAGAAGAAAGCGCCCTACATGAGTTGATGCTTTTAAAAGACTGAAATTCAAGAGGAAAAAAAGAAAACGAAACATCCCAAAACCAAACGTTAGGTTTTGAAACCATGACACAAGGTTCAGATGACTTCTGGGTCTTGTGGTGCAGGAATTACTCCTGCGCAGGCTCCTGCTTGTTCTCTTCAGAGCTAGAGAGCAGCACGGCAGAGAAGTCAGCTGCACAATTTCTCTGCCCCAAAACCACCAGCCAGAGCAGGAGGGATGCTCTGGCGATGCCAGAAAACAAACAAGCCAGGAGGGACGGGCTGGCAGCACAGCGGGATCGAGCTCCGGCCCTTTGCTTCCGTTCGAGCTGAGCCAGCGCGATCATCAGACTTGCACGAGATTTAACAAGGTTAAAAAAAAAGGAAGAAATGCAAATGTCTTATAAGATCACAATGTTCTCCCTCACAGATTAGAGGGACATTCCACAGATGATTTAGAGGGATTTTTTTTTTTTAAATGGTAAAAACACACTGAATCTTATATTGAGAATATATTGCTTCAGTGCACTGCTGCAGGGATGAAAAGATCCGATGATAAAAGTCTAATTTAGCCTGTCGGCTCAGTTAGCTAGCCACTTAAACCGTATTAACTTGCACAGTCCAGAGGGCAAAATACAATTGTGCCTAAACCATCAGCAAACCAGCAGCTCCACATATTGCCACAAAACCTAGTGGCCAGATGTTGGCCATACTGGACAGAGTTGTGAAGGAGCTGTGGCCTCCTCTCCTCCCTCAATAAATACTCCTTTGATATGACCGACCAAATATATATAAAAAAAAGAATCTAAGGGATAAAAGACAGACTAAATGAAGGCAGTGGAAATGGCTCAGAGCAGTGCAGAAGATCCTCCACTCCACTTTTTGTGTTCACAGGCACAAGTGCTCCATTTCCATTGCTTTTATGACTTGGGACATGGGCTCCTCTTACAGGTGTGAAACACGGGGTTTAGAGGCTCCGAAGGGATTACTGGAAGCTGAGAGTTTGGCTTCAGGTGGGGAAATTGCTGAAGCAACTACGAAACCCTTTGCTTGAAAAAATCCATTTGTGTGAAAAGGCGTTCACACCAGAGCCCTTGAGTCAGGAGATTTAGGAATGGGCACAGGATCCAGCACGAGAAGCAGCGACAGCATTAATCTCACCCAATACCCTCTCCTCGCCCTCCAGTACCTGCCCTTGCAGATCACAGCTCAGGTGTGACAGAGCTGTGCCTCACCAGTGAGCTCAGTTGGAAATCATTTGTAGCCACGTCAATTCTTGCCCTTTTGCTCCCTCACTCAGCAATCAAGCTGGGACTCATTAGGAAAGCGTAAGAATCAGGACCACCTCAATAAGCCCAGGCAAACCAGAGGGCAGGAGCCAAGCGAGTGCAGGCAGCAGCAGTGAAGGCAAGTCTTTTCATAAAGCAGTCATCTTCAGGTGCAGAAGTTCAAGCTGAGAACTTCTTGGAAAAAACAAACAAGCAAACAAACAAACTCTGAACCCACAATGTTAAAATTATAGTCAAAAAACAAATAGCATGAAGATTGCACTGCAAAACAACCTAGTCATGCTTTTTCTGTGGTTTCAATGCCAAAAAGGTAAGAGCTAGATACTTCAGTACTACAAAAGTGCTATTTTGAGATCTTTTCCTGAAGAAATGACAGATTTTGTTGGACACTTGTAGCTGTGATCCTTCAGCGCTGATTATCCACTAGTCTCAGACATCAAAACTGCTTTCTTAATTTCAAAGTTTTCATGATGTGGACAAGTGCCCACATGAAAACCATCTCTTCCTTTCATAAAGGCCACACACCAGGTACAAAGTAGCAACTATTTCTGGATGCTTTTGACCCAAGGTAAAATTTCAGGAGTTGTCCCATCGCTGAGTTAAATTTTAAGGTAGCTCCTATCTTCTTTATGGCACACAGATAAAACACACCAAGCAGGGAAAAGGGTCGCTCTCTGGCATTGAAAACATCTACTCAGCACATCATCCCCCAAAATCTGCGGCAGATTTGCCATCATTCCACCTGGGGCACATACAGCCCTACAGGGACTGCAAGGGACTTTATTAGGTATAATGCTAGCCTAAACGGAGTGGGAAGTGAAGAAATACAGTTTAAGGAAAGGCTTTTGGACTTCATGCAAGGTAAGAGACTCTAGGAGTGTTAGACAGCTCTGAGATGGCACATGCGGAATTAAAAAAGTGGCAGCTCAAGTTAACAAATTCACCTTGCAGACTGAGAACCTCAGGTCTATTTTCTGAGGGAAGATCTGCACGGACGACACTTGCACTAAACTCCGGAAGGGTCTCCTTTTACTCTAACATACACATATAATACTGGGTAAGGATTTACACATAGCTCTTGGGTTTCTGCTGCTCTCATAAGATGCTGGAACAAGTGAAGTGGTAACCAATTTACTGAGGCTTTGTGCCCCACTCCTTTCTCATCCTGGAAATTCAACTCGCACAAAGAGGAAGGAGTGTTACAGTCCATTTTTCATGAGGGAAACCGAGATACAGATTGGTTAAAGGCCTCACGCAATCAGCAGGAGGCAAAAAATAAAACCAAAGCCTGCAGAGCCTCCTGAGTCAACAACCTTCAGCTTCATTACTCTGCTTCCCTGCAAGGAAATACCTGTGTGGA
>NW_009700952.1:57085-60528 GCF_000703405.1 Apaloderma vittatum
CTGGTAATGTCTACCTCTGCTGCCCATGTCTGGTCACCACAGCGCTGAAGAGGCAGTAACAAGCAGAAAATGTGCTGTAGCAAGGTGTCTGTGAGGAATTATCACACAGGTGTCTTCAAAATTAAGTCTATACACTTCAAAAAATCTAAGAAAAACAAAGGGGAAGGAGTCGCCTGACCAGACAATAAAACTAGGAACATACAAAGGACCCGGCAATCCAGATTTGCATACAAATAGAAAAAAAAAAAAGCCCTTTCCAAAATAGCTTCATAAAGAGTTCCAGAAACAAAACAAAACAACCAAACCAACAAACCACAAAACAACCAATACATCATTTCCTCCTATACACCCTCTCTGTGTGACCTAGTTCAGTCCCACCTTATTATTTGGGGTCTTTTTTTTTTTTCTTCCTTGTCCATTAAAATATTACGCTGAAGAATATAAAATGAATTAGAGAAAGATGCGAGGAGGATGATCACTTCAGAGGTCAAAAGGCTGGTCAATAAGGTGATAACACCGACTTGCACAAAACAAGATTACCAACACACGTCTAACCCAAAATTAGCACAGGTACAAAGATCCAGACTAGAAAAGGAAGAAGAGCGAGTCGAATGGAATGGAGAGAAAAGTCCTCCTACGCTGGTCACGCTGTGTTTAGGTACTGCTCTTTTGCAACCTGTAGGCACAGAGGAAACCCACAAGCTTCATCTGTTCTGCCAAGAGATCAGAATTCTCTTGTCCTCATCCTAATTTCATCCCACCCAAAGATAAAAGAAAACATACCTCAGAAAAAGAAAAAAAAAATAAAAAAAAAACATAAAAAATGCAGCCACCTTTGCTCATAAAACTGCTTGCTAATATTATATGTGGAATCTAATTTTTGCAATTGAGTCCCTTTGGGCAGTCTTTGTTAAGTAAGAAAGTTAAGTATTAACAGCTATAAAGCTCCAGGAGACTAGTTTTATTCACAGCTCTTCAGTAAATTTCTCCTAGGACCGTTTGGACAACGGTACTATCACTTTCTGCTTCAGTTTCCTAACCTACGCTAAGAAAACAACAGCTCCAACACTCTCTGAAGTGCAGGATACTAGTAAATCTACAAAAGAAAGAAGGGCAGGGACACAATGAACAAGTTTCAGCTTTATTCTTTACCCACTGCACTCTCCCATTATATGAAGAAACAAGTGAAACCAACTTAAACATTACTTCAAAAATTGACTTATCTCAAGAAGAGATTTATACAGCCGACACAGGAGGAAGGACAAACTTTATCGGTGGTAACGACACAGCACTTTTCTGTTGTGCAGCACTTTTCAAAGGCAATCCTTGCTTTAGGAAGCATTCTTCATTTAATTTTGTTGCAAGCGCAATTTGCCAGGAAGAACGCTTACTGGTGGACTTCATCACGCACTTGAGAAACTTGTGTTCACTCCTGACTTCCACCCTGAGTCACTGCTAGCATTGCCCACATATTTCCATACGATCGCACCTCCAGCCAAGGGTCATCTCTTCGGAATCATCATCTACAGAAGGAGCACATATACGTTACTAGATCCAGAATCAGACGACAGAATGGAAAGCAACAGGAGTATTTTTTTTCATTCCAATTTGATCTTCTGTCCTGCAAACAGCAGCACGACGCTAATGAAAGCCAACACGCTTCTGCTATTCACCAGCCTCCCTGCTTCTTTGGACAACTACTTCGATAACCAGTTTTCTGAGACTAAAAGGCAATCTTCACAAGTATGAGAGGGCTTTGAATAACGTAATGAAACCAGGATTGAGCCAAATAAAGGATGCTGGCAGCAAACTACACCAACTCCTGCCCAGCTGCAAATGCCCTGGAGTCAGAAGGTCTCATCACAGCAGACTCCAATTAAGTGAGAGCCGGGCATCACCGACTGCCCACAGCCTTCACACCCAAGTGCGCATATTCTTCCCTTTTAACCTTTTCATAAAGGAATCATGTGGGAAAATAGGACGGCAGGGTCCCTTGTGCCCATTTCTGCTCAAGTGGAACCTACATTGTCTGTGCACGTCCCCCAGCGGCGTTAACCCAGTCAAGAAGCGCGTTTGTCCCCATTTCCCAGGCCACGCATCCAGCTGCACGTGACGATGAAATGTCAAGCAGCGAGGGGCAGTCCTTAATAAATGCCACGCTGCCCTTTTCTCTGCAGTGAAACACCACTCTATGAAGCTAATTGTACTCAACAGATGAACCCACAGGAAGCATTAACCCTTGCTTTCTCTCACCCAGAGACGTTCAAGCATTGCTTCAGCCCTTCACGTCACCACGCATGGTGCACTCCCACGAGCAGGCTGGAACGTGCACAACGTGTTCCTCCAAGAGGCATGATAAGGAGGAATTCACGTCAAACTCACTGAACAGAAAAGCAGCCATACATAGAGGAGAAAGGCAATATAAGAGAGCTTGTCTGCAAATAATCCCCTGCCCTTCTCAAAAAGACAAGCGCAGCAACGTCCGTGTGCACGCGTGCACCGGGAGATGATCACCTACGTACCATCACACGAGCAAACACACAGCAAACGTGCTCGTTCACAGTTTGGGAACGCTCTAGTAGGCATATTTCAGCTTATTATCTGCTGAAAATCAAGCAGGATTTGCAGGAAACTTTCAGGGCGCTATTATTAGCCACTCTTCCAGTTTATCCAGCGTCTCCTCTTGGTGTTGGTGAGCAAAGCCAGCCCTGCTAGTGTTCCTTTCAGTCCTCTCTGACTTCCAAGAGGAGAGACTGGGGTTAAAAGCCAAAGGACTTTTGTCACAAGGTATTTCAGTCATTGCTGTTTCCTTGCCCTCACCACAACACCCTACCCCGAAGGTATGAACCGTGGTTTTGACTCCCAGCTGTTGTTATACATCAGCGTTCTTATTCTCCCCCAAATGTGTTCTCTGCCACTTGCAAGCACACGTGACTGCTGACATAAAAACACCCAAACACATTTACTGACAGTGTGGAACATGTTCTCAACCCCACGTGCTCTGCCTTGAGGGGAATGAGGGGTTTAGTGTGTGTACATCTGTGCTTTCTTATAACTAAAGGAGAGCATGCAGAAGCAGAAAGGTGAAGGGGAGCAATACAGAAGCCAACACAAAAAAGTCCTCCTTTCAGGATGATCTCAAGTCTCAGGAGTGGAAAAAAAAAATAACAAAGCTGTCCTGAGGCATCTTTCTCTTCCCTGCATCATAACAGACCAATGAACTAATGGTCTTGTCTGCTGCAAGCAGACATCTGCACCATCAGGTCTTCATCCTCCCCTGTGTATGCGTTAAGAAAATAGATTCTGAACAATTGTGTCCTGTTAGACTGTCGCTCTTCTGCAGGCACTCAAGCTAAGCAAATGTCAGCACTAGCATAAAAAATTACCTATAATGAAGTAATTTTTAAAGATTGAAAACCAAGATCAATGATTTTTATATATAT
>NW_009700953.1:0-869 GCF_000703405.1 Apaloderma vittatum
GCACCTCCAGTCTGTCAGTGTCTCTGCTCTCGCATTAGAGGTGACAGGGGCACTAAACAGGCCAGCCACACTACTGCTTCCCTCTGCTATTTGATTTTTCCTTTGAGAGGGGATGTTCAGTTCTCCCAAGAGCACAGTGGGTTTTGCTCAGGATCTTCTCCCATCCTTCACCTCGCTGATCTAAGGGGATCCCTTGCACTGCGGCTGCCCTGCAGTAATTTCTGCTCTCCACCTCTGCTGTGGGGACGAAAGCAGGAGTGCATCTTCAGGCACCGAGCACGGCACAGGCACACACCATTCCTGAGCTACGCATCTACGGCATCAGGGGATTGGGTATCTGTGTTGTCAAGACACTGTTACCAGCAACACAATCACAGAAACACAGAATCACAGAGGTTGAAAGGGACCTGTGGAGATCATCTAGGCCAACCTTCCTGACAGAGCAAGGTCACACAGGAACGAATCCAGTCATGTTTTGAGTTTTTGAGAGCTGTTCTAGCCAACTAATTTTTTGTAGTACCATCTCCAGCAATTCCCTGTCCTACTTGAACAGGGGAGCCCTAACCTGGACCCAGAACTCCGGAAGAGACCTCACCGGGACAGAGCAGAGAAGGAGAACGACCTCTCTTGATCTGCTACCTCACTCTTCTTGGTGCACCCCAGGATGCCTTTGGCCTTCTTGGTCACGGTCACGAGGGCACATGCCTGGCTCATGTCATGGTCATCCTGTTGTCCACTAGCACTTCCAGGTCTTTTTCCACAGAGCTACTTTCCAGCAGCTCAGACCCCAACCTGTGCTCATACATGGGGTTACTCCTCCCTAGGTGCAGTACCTTATGCTTGCCCATGTTGAATTTCATTACATCACT
>NW_009700953.1:933-1204 GCF_000703405.1 Apaloderma vittatum
CCCCCCTCCCAGGTTTTTACCACCAGCAAACTTGCTGAGGGCACCCACTATACATACCCTCATGCTGGGTGTTGAGGAATATATTGAACAGGACAGGACCCAGTACTGACCCCTGGGGTCAGTTCTGCTAACAAGAACAAGAAATCTCTTTCTCTGCACTTCTTAATGTATACATACACATACACATATCTGCTCTTTGCCAAGAGGCAGGCAACAGGCACGGGCTGTGCATATTTGTGACAGCTCAGCACCATCCTCAGCACCTCTCACA
>NW_009700954.1:0-5967 GCF_000703405.1 Apaloderma vittatum
ACTCTCTGGCCCGGCCATCCAGCCAGTTTTTCAGCCAGAGAAGTGTCACCTGTCTGAGCCATGAGCAGCCAGCTTCTCCAGGAGGACACTGCGGGAAACTGTGCCAAAGGCTTGACTACAGCCCGGGCAGACACCGTCCACAGCCTTTCCCTCTTCCACTGAGTGGGTCACCTTCTTGCAGAAGGAGATCAGGTTAAGGTAAGCAGCAACTGCCTTTCATAAGCCCGCGCTGACTGGGCCTGAACCCTTGGTTGTCCTGTACTTGCCACGTGCTGGCATTCAAGATGATCTGCTCCACAACCTTCACTGGCCCTGAGGTGAGCCTGTAGTTCCTCAGATCCTCCTCCTGGCCCTTCTATAGATGGACATCACATATGCTAACGGCGAGGCCACTAGGACCTCGCCGGTGAGCCAGGATGGCTGGGCAAGGACGGAAAGTGGCTTGGTGAGCGCTTCCAGCAGCTCCCTCAGCACCCTCGGGTGGGTCCCTTCCAGCCCCATAGACTTTTACAGAAGGCACAGAGCTGAACAGAGTAGCTGCACTACTATTGTAAGATGCATCCTTGTAGGAATTTTACTCTTCTACACAGAATAGCTTCTGCTTCTCAGAGATTGCTCCTGAGTTTTTTATATCACACAGAAGACTGTGCTCACACTACCTAGTTAATCAATGCAAATGCTGCCCAGCAGGTGCAGACAGAGAAAGGGTCCTCCGTCTGCATCCAGCCCCCACGTACTAGGAAATGTGTTAAAAAGGCTTAGCCAGGGTCTAGGAGGTGCTAAATGTAAATCCAGTCTACTGTCATAAAAAGGAAATACACAAAGCTGCTCAAGGATTCCCTGGATGGCACCTTAGCAACCTTGCTTTGCATAATCTCTTGAAAGTACCAGGTGTTAACAACCTAACTTAAGCTACCACAGTAATAATGTAACTCATACTACCGTGTGATTCAAGCAAAGGCAGAAATTTGCGCCATCTATCCCATCAATATGCTATCAACAGCAAAACTTATTAAAGCATTTTAAAAATCTCAGAAAACTTTTTAGAAATTGAATTAAGATAAGAATTTTAAGGTAACGGTTGACGCAAAGAAAATGATGTATGCAAACTGAAAATTTTAAAGCCTGGAGCCTCAAATCAAGTAAGAGGTGGTTTAAATAATTTAAATGGTTATTAACAGGTATTTCTATTCATTAGGGAAACGACTAGGAACTAACCAAAACCAGAGATTAGGCTACAGCTACTTTAGAAGACGTAACAATGTCAGGATGGTACGTCCTTCTTAGAATATTTGGCCACCCAAATTGCCAAAACAAAATCGAGGGGAGGTGGACCAAAGGAAGGAGATGGGAAAGAAGCAGTGATATAAACCTGACTATTAACTGAATATCACAAATTTTAACAAGGTAATTTTCTTATTATTTCTTCGGTCAAGTGTTTCTTAGAAATGAATGTTTGAACACAGAAAAGTTTAAGAACGGAGAAGCTGAAGGAAAATCATAAAGTAGCTAAGGGGTAGAAAAGGTTGAGAGAATGAGATATGTGATCAATCCAAAAAAACCTGCTGTTTTCTCAGTAGGGCTAATACATATTCTTAAAGGATAGCTATAGCCTCTCCTTTAGATTTTTGTTTGTTTATGGAAACAGGATGGCAAAAGCTGGATGAAGTCATTCCTTGTCTATAAGCCATCCGCCACTTCAGCCACTACTTCTTGGATAACTATGATGATGGTTACACAAAAATGGACTATGCACTGCTATTTCCAAATATTCACCTGGTTTTCCTCACTTTTGGTACCGTTTCCAATGCTGATGTTAAAACTGAGTGATTTGCTTCATTATTTCCAATGTCCATGTAGTTTAGCACATTCAACTGTTTTTTTTCTTCTGGACTTTCTTCACAATTTTTGCAACCAATGCATTTGCAAATTGAGGAACACATAATTTTAGCCTGGCAAACATAGAATACTTAGAATAAAAATTGTATAAATCTTAAATTAAACACACATTTGAGCAACCATTGGGAGCTATACCGCCAGGGACTTATTTTCAATGTGCTGGTCTTGGATACTCCTAGAGTGAGACTACCAGTAGCAATACAGTATGGAAGTAAGACAGGATTTTTTTTTCTGTGGATTTGTGTGGAGATTGATGTTGTGTACCTGGACAAATCACCCTCCCCTCACTTGGTGAATAACTTTGCAAGATAACAGAATACCACAGATTCAAAGAAACTACCAGGATGAGGAGAAAACCAGTCCTCATCTTTTCTGGGGCAAGGCATTGGCTGAGAACTCCCAATACTGAAAATTTTAGTGATCAACTTCAGTGAGATTCAGCTCTTTAAAGACATGACAGGAAAGAGACCGTGCATCCTACATTCAAAAAGTTTCACAGTGAAAAATGCAAAGAAAAAAGTGATGACTTTTAGCAGGTACTAGTTGCAGAATAGAGTTAAGGTAGTAGTATCGGATGAGAGGACAGTTCACCTGACTCACCTCAAAGCACTCACAATAATTCTTGAGGCATTCTGAGCGCTTGCAGTTACATCCTTTGTTATGGTGAGGTTTAAGTTCCCCTAGTTCCCTATTTACAATCTTTGGTAGGAAAGCTTCTGGGTTTCTCTCAAGACAGGCCTAAACCAAACATTGTTACAATATTAGAAATTCAAAGAAATGTTTTTAGATACTTGAAAAACTGTGACCCACTGTTTAAAAAAGTTCTTACTCTCCACTTTCATTACTGGTGGTACGAAGCCCATGGATAGACAAGTCTTCCATGGCACGCGAGAGCTGAAATTCAAAGATTCCAGGACAGCAAGCCGACTTACACTGCTTTTGTGGAACAACCTAAACGACCCACCTGCTGTGCTCTTGGAGACAGTTTTCTTTCACTAATGACTCTACTTTCACCAGAAGTAAAAAGTTCTCAGTGAAGAGCCCTTGCATACATAGTTACATACACCTCAGAGGTTACAAACATGTTTCATTAACAGCCCAACACATAGACCAGGCACTGAAAGTAGCATCGGATTGCAAGAGCAGGTTGTAATTAGGTCCCAAGACCTTGCAATACCATGAACTCCTAAAAGGCAGGTTAAAGAGGTTTTATGTCCTTTATCATAGAAGCACAGAATCCCAGAATCACAGAATGTCGGGGTTGGAAGGGACCTCTAGGGATCCCCCAGTGCAAACCCCTGCCAGAGCAGGGTCACCCAGGGCAGCCCCACAGGAATGCATCCAGGCGGGTTGGAAAGTCTCCAGAGCAGGAGACTCCACACCCTCTCTGGGCAGCCTGGGCCAGGGCTCTGGCACCCGCACAGCCAACAAGTTTCTCCTCCCATTGAGGTGGAACTTCCCATGTTCTAACTTACACCCATTATTCCTTGTTGTATTGCTGGGCACCACTGAGGAGAGACTGTCCCCTTTCCCCTGACCCCCACCCCTCAGATATTTCTATACTTTAATAAGATTCTCTCTCAGCCTTGCCTTTTCATGACTAAACGGCCCCAATTCCTTCAGTCTCTCTTCACAGGATACGTGCAATATTTCTGCACAATATTTATGGGTGGCCCAGGTGTGCTTTTGTCAGTGACACACTGGATCTGTTCTGCTGTACCAGATGCCATCTACAGCAGTGAAAGGAGGGTCTGGCTGGAAATCAGCCTTTCAGCCAGGCAGACTAACACAAACAACTGCAGAAGATCTGCCAATGGGAGTAGCAATGTGGAGAGAAACAATTTGTTTTCCTTTAACTACTGTCTGACTTTGGGGTACAATTAATTTTCCTTTTTAACTCCCTTATGAAATTATATTTGTGGCTGAACACTTCCCTCCAAGAATAACGGTATCACTCAGTTAAATAGTACGAGTTTTAACCCAAAGATTCAGCAGTTCTACAAAAGGAATACCTGAACGGCTTTAAATCGCGCAGTTTCATGAAGCTGATTGTTGTAACAATTGCTGCAGTTGCAGTTGTTGCAATACTCCCCGATGGCAAAGCAATCGCAGTATCTATGATTAATATGTAAAATAACATAAGAAATGAAAAGATTAACTGGTTTAACTGTGAATTTTTTAATTTAAATACTTCTAGGCAGAACATTCACTTTCTACTAATGAGAAATGTTCCTCCCTCTGCAATTTACTCACATCCAAACCTGGACAAAGAGCTTCTCCCCCTCTCTCAGTTTTACATTTTGTAAAATACACCCAGTCCATCAATTAGTCAAACTTTAATTATTGTGTACATATCTCAGTGCATATTATTTATGTACGAAAACAGCAGCAAGACAGAAATCAAATTTTAGTATACTGCATTTACATTCCGCATAGGACTCTACACATATGCTCTGAACAATTCTTCTGGCTGCTCTTTTTACTTTTCATACTTTGGATTGTAAGTGCTCGGCTACACCTCCGCACCAAATTCTGAGCTTCCGTGACACTAGTTTACATCAAATGGATCATCATACATCAAACTGCATCCTTCTAACTCAGTAGCAAATGAGTAATTTTTGACACGGATGTAGAGTTAATTTTAGAGCTCACATTTCTTGTGTGTTTGCCCTTTCATCTACACACTGTTACAGGCTTTTATTAAATGCTGCTAAATTATTACTTACAATTTAAGACACTGAGATTTTGTGCAGTTACACGGTTTCTTGGACTTTGTAACCCCCGAACCAAAAGGTAAGCTACACAGGTTGAAAAAGGAAAAAAAAAATAGAAAAAATATACATATACAAACAAAGTTTGGAAACAATTAATACCAGTTTTATTTTTTTACACCAATATTGGTGCTACTTAACAAGTGTGGCCTCACAGAGTGAGTGAGAAAAAGAGAATAAGCAACCAGGAATCTTCCTCTATCCACCAGCTGTCCCTGCATGGGACTGGGCTGGTAGTGGTTGAGCAACTGCAAAGCTCTCTCTTACCTTTCACACTGGGGTTGTGTCTGCCTTATGTTTAAAAATGATCTGCAATAAAATATTATCAAAAGAATTTCCTTAGTGCTGGAAATACAGGCTGAAACACACGCTAATTAGATTTGGAAACATATTGATCAACTTAGAAAATGTGTTTTCAGGTAAACGGACAGCACAGTTGTACCTCTCCTAAAAAACCCTGAAGCCAGGCTACATAGTCTTGACCATCAGCGACAGGGATCATGACTCCTGGGATATATATGCAAAGCATTCTTACAAAATTGCATTTTTGTTACGTGAGAGAAGTATTTACACAACATGACAGTGTCTCGGAGCTGTTGCCAGTTTAAAATTCAAACGTCATCTTGGATGTTAAGACATTTCAAGGATCTTACCCCTCTGAGGTCATTTGCATCAGCCCGGGCAGGCCTGGTTGTAGATGGAACGTGGCAGTGCCAGCGGTTGCTTGTAAGGGTCCATTTTCAAACTGCTCAAGATAAAATGCATACATCCTGTTTATGGTAACTCTTTAAAAAAACACTCTGGCAAGATAACAGTTAAAAAGTGACCCAAAGAAAATGCTTCAGGGATAATCTGATTGCTGAGGTTACTGATAAAAACTCATACTAGTAGAGTCAGGAAAACAGCAGGTGTCTCCTCTTGGAAACCATTCCGCATGACAGGGATCCCGTCTCTCCCGTCTCAGTGCAGAGAACCAAAACTACCTTTCAGGGCTGAAGTGTGGGTGCACTGTTCCCAATTTATTGATAATTCTAAATTCAGTTGCCTTTAATTCCAACAGTCTGACCAAAACCGGCTAGCGACCTGATGATTTACATTATGTTCAGCTGCAATATGACATCTAATTGGTTGATGACTAAACAGAATTTAAAAAAGAATGAGCTCAAAGGCCAAGAAAACACAGTGCAGACCAGCTGTCTCTTCAGATATATGATTAATACGGGCCTGGTTATGGAGGGAGACAAGGGAAGAACAAAACATGTGGTTGGTGGTTGGTGACAGCCAACATGGCTTCACT
>NW_009700955.1:0-2134 GCF_000703405.1 Apaloderma vittatum
AAAAAAAAACCAAAGAAATTTTATAGCTTTTGTCTAAATGTCAACTTGGAGCCATCATTGTTAAATAAACTTTCATCACTGGATTAAAAAAATTCTTAGATACATAATTACCAGTCTTTTATTGGTAGGTTTCCTCAACTTCAGTACAGCATTAAATCTTGTTTACTGTTCACTTCAGGGATCTAAAATTGAAGCATCCACATTAAGAAGAATGTTAAATGCCTTTCAAGGAAAAAAAAGGGGGAAAATAAAGCAAAAAAAAAAAAAACAGAACAAAAAAAACCTGGCTATATTCATTTCAAAAGAAAGATTCCAAAGAAGTATTTTCACATTCAGGATAAGAAATGAGAAGTCAAACAGTTTTAGTTTTGCAATATTGCAGATGAAAGTCTTATGAACTATTATTTTGCTTAAAACAAAATAAACCTTGAAACCTCAATAATGTTTAACCAATATTTCAACTGCCAAATAATTTTAATCATGGATGTGCAGGGGTAAAGTTATATGACAAAAAAAATTGGAATCATCAAATTCTTTTTTTGTAATATATCAAAAAATAGGAGAATACTGAAACTTAAGTGCAAAATAGATTATAAATCAATAAAAATGCATTGATTTTCAAACACAAGTAGATTTTCTGCATAAAAGTTATATCACAGACTTTACAAAATGCTTGATGATTAAAGAGTCACTGGCACATTTATGGAAAAAAAGCATTAAATGCACAGGATACTATTATCTGCCAAGAAAAGTTACTTTTAGTCTTCATCTCTAAAACTGTTGGGACAATGCTTCATTATAATGTCATCGTGTAGTATGGAGAAATAGAGACCTGGTATGATAACAGAGGCATTGAGAAGTGGAGATCCAAGAGGTGACTTAGAAGGGTACAGGCACAGAATAGTTTGTGAGGTACCACAAAGTCTTCCTGGTACTCTCTAGACAAATCTCAATGGGTTGTGATGCTTATTGTAAAAAAAAATAATTGCACAATGTGATATTACAACCACTCCCAGCATGGTGTTTAGCAAACCTTTTTGCAGGAGCATTCAGCTACACGTTCATGAACAAGGTGGATACTGGTTCCTAGCCCTGAGTGATTATCATAAATATAAATCCTACTTATACTCTTTCCTGTAGGAAAGTCAGGTTTGAAAGATGACTGAATAAGTGGCCAAATTTTAATCAGAATTACACAGAAGTTCTGCTGAGGTCAGCCACTGATGAGATTTTGTTTTCTGACACCAATAAGAAGACAAGGGTGTTATAAAGAATCATAGAATCATAGAATTCTTTGAGTTGGAAATAAACTGATCAATACCTCGTGGTCAACAATGTTGCTCTTCTGTTTCTAATGATCAGTGAAATGAAGTGTAGCATGTAATTTTAATTTAGGGCATTTTGGCTTTAGTTTTGAATTTTCCCTCTAATACAAATTTTAAAGTGATATGAAGAGAAATGAAAGATACATATACACACATATGCAGGTAGGCACCTAGGTCTCCAAGTGTATATAGAAAAATATATCAGCTTGCAGTAAAAAAAAAAATCTCCGTAATTTCCTATAATTAATTTTAATCGTTATTTATTAACTATTTTTACCTTGCCAGTAATACAACGGATGGGTTTTTTGGAGAGCCGGAAAGATTTGAAGCAAACTGTAATCTCAGTCATTGTAGTTTTGTTTTGGTGAAACTGAAGAAAGAGCTTTGTTTGATAGCAATAACAAGCAGAAAATTGAAGTGTTACACAATTTCTCTGAGCAACCTGTTTCAGTGTCTAACCACCCTCATAGTGAAGAAATTCTTCCTGTTATCTAGTCTAAATCTACCGTCTTTTAGTTTGAAATGGTTGCACCTTGTCTTATCATTACACTCTCCGACAAAGAGTACCTCACCATCTTTCCTGTAGGTCCCCTTTAAGTACCATAATGCTGCTATAGGGTTTCCCTGGAGCCTTCGCCAGGCTGAACAATTACAATTCTTTCAGCCTGTCCTGATAGGGAATGTGATCCATCTCACTGACAATCTTTATGGCCCTACTATGTACCAACTCACCCAAGTCCATATCTGGACCAAATCACCAATATGACTGGTAATTAAGTCATTTAAATCTAGGGAAGCAAAGGAACAAA
>NW_009700955.1:2165-5525 GCF_000703405.1 Apaloderma vittatum
AAAGAGAAGTTGAAGGGAGCAGGCAGCAAAAAATCAGATCAGTTCAAGAAGAGTCACAAAAACCCTCTGTGGAAGAGGTTTGAACACAGTACGAGGCAAAAGCTTATATGGCAATGTTTCTCATGAAGAATGTAAACACACAGTAAATGATGATTTTACCCTCCAGAAACACAAAACATAAGATCTATCAAGAAGCAGTCTCTCTGCCATTTCTGTTTCTTATAGGCACTATTTCTTACCCCAACAATTTGAATTGCAATTGCCTCCTAGTCAATATGCAGAGCATAAAGAATTTCTATTTCTGTTTCATTCTGTCATAAACACATTCACTATATTCTGTTTTAGCAATGTTTAAAAATAAGATGTTATTAGAAATCAAAACTTGCTGCTTAGTGTGTAGTTATGGAATAATATGCTTAATTTACTTACAAGATATCCCTTGTAGTAGCTTTGAAATAACAGTAACCAGGGCAGACTGATGACCTCTTGCAATTTTAGTTCAGTAAATGCCAAGAGTTAGACCAACAGTCTTACTTGAATCTATTTGTCTAGGTGTGTTTCCAATCTGATGGATTTAATATAATTTAGAACCATTTAGATGACATTTGAATAAGAACTACCGTCACCAACACTCAGAAATGTTAACACACATACAAATCAATGGAAATTTCAAGTGGCACTGACTGACTTTGAGTCTGTAACCTAGAGACAGGGCTACTTGCAGATTAAATTATTCTTCAGAAGCAATTACTCTTTGAAAGAACAAAAATATCATCATGAATGAATAGCTGTACATCTCATAAAAGCTCTCTTCGTGGCAGCATGTGACATGATGCAGGATCTACTTCTTGTAAAAACGAAAGGTCATTCCACTTTACCAGGAATCAAGCAGCCATTCCACAGGTAGGGTGCAGACTGCACCTGAGCAGCAGTAAGCTCTGAAGGTCCGTTTTAAGAGTGTAGTTTTCTTTTTTCATTACTTGATCTTACGTCTTATAAATGAGATACAAAGTTCTTTCCAAAGGAAAGAAATGACAGACTGAAGTTGTGAGTTTAAACTTAAATTTTCTTCCTTACTTTATACAAATTTATCTCCTAACTTCTGGACGTCTTTTGTATAGGGAACAGCTTTAATAATGGGGGAAAAGAACGAAGATATTTGTTAAGATTAAGGAATTTTTATCAAATGTGCATACATTCTTGAACATTCTATTTTCAGACAGTTAACTGACTCATTCAAGAACACATTCTATCTTCATCATTTTACTTCTGTGTGTTTTCTCTGTATTATCATACTGCGAGATTTCACATCAGGTTCCAGAATCCTATACCACGGTGTATTTTTAATGCAGATGGAATATATCAATAAACATTTCAAATATGAGACCATATTCAGTTCATTTAGGACAGAATGTATATCAAACCAGAAAACTTTTATAAAGATAATTAATATAAGCACAGAGTAAGAATAATCTAACTGGATAAGATTACTGGAATCATAGAATCACAGAATGGTTTGGATTGGAAGGGACACAATCACAGAATCATAGAATCTCTTTGGTTAGAAGAGACTTTTAAGATCATTGAGTCCAACCATTAACTTGGCACTGACAGGTCACCAGTAAATCATGTCTCTGTCACATTAAAAGCAATGTAATTTTTGATATTTGTTGGTTAGAGTCCCAGGACTTTCACTGATCTATTTATCAGAGTCCCAGCAAAAGACTAACTCTGAGAGTCCCAACAAAGGTCTTGCACTGATCAAGTTAACAAAAATCAAAATTAATTACTTTACTGAGAGTGACAGAACAAATTTGGGATTGCCATTGATAAATTCACTAACTACAATAGCACTACTAATTAAGGTTAATACCGTTAGCAGAAACAATAACACAACAACCCAGGGGTAACATTCACCAGGGGGTGAAAGGTACGGTGCTTACCCAGAGTGATGACTCTGCTTGGAGCGGAGGAAGAGATTACAGACCATCAACTAGTCCATCAGGTACTGAGGTTCTTCTCTTCCAGTTTAAAATCATTGTCTCCATCTTTTAATCCCCAAAATTATAAAGTTTCTCTGCTCCGTTCAGGTGACATGTAGTATGATTTGGGTGCAGAGATGAGTGCTATAGTCAGAAACATTTAGTATGAACTGTATAATCTTCATTAGCATAAGCAGAGGTGCCAACTTTAATTTGCACTTCATAGGTAATGAGGCAAATGTTAGTCATCAGATAAGGTAGTCTTTCTAAGAAACAAAGAACCACACCAACTCCTGTTATGTTATTGTCTTTTCTGACCAAAAGCAGGGTTGTCCTACGTACACAGGGCCTCCTCCTCAGCTACATCCCATGATAGCCAGGCGAGTCTCCACTTCCCCAGATTGCACTAGAGATAGCAAAGTCAGTCTTAGGTTTTTTTTTCAGTATAGGGATCTCTCCTCATATTCAAAATCTAAACTTGAGGTCAACACGTTTAAGTACCTCCAGGGATGGTGAATCCACCGCTGCCCTGGGCAGCCTATTCCAATGCCTGATGACCTTTTTCAGTGAAGAAATTCTTTCTAATATCCAGTTTAAACCTTAAAGATCATCTAGTTCCAACCCTCTTGAAATGAGCAGGGACACCTCCCACTACACCATATTGCTCAAAGCCTCATCCAACCTGGCCTTGAACTCTCCAAGAGACAAGGTTTCCACAACTGCTCTAGGTAACCTGTTCCAGTGTCTCACCACCCACACAGTATAAAATTTCTTCTTAATATCCAATCTAAACCTACTTTTTTTCTTTTTGAAACTGTTATCCTTTGTCCTATCACTACAATCCCTGATAGTTGTTCTCTGGGCACACAGACCCCTGAGCTTGAAGAAAGGGATGAGGAACAGAACAGGACCTGCATAATCCACAAGGAAATAGTTATGGACCTGCTTCATAAGATGAATCCTCATAAATCTATGGGGCCTGATGGATTACACCCTAGAGTGCTGAGGGAGCTGGTGGATGTGGTTGCCAAGCCACTCTCCATCATCTTTCAGCAGTCCTGGTTAACCAGGGATGTCCCACTGGACTGGAGGCTGGCAAACCTAGCGCCCACCTTCAAGAAGGGCAGGAAGGAGGATCCTGGTAGCTACATCCCTGTCAGTCTCATCTCAGTGCCGGGAAAGGTGATGGAGCGAATAATCTCAAGAGCCATCACAGAACAATTAAAAGCCAACAGGGAGATCAGGTCCAGTCAGCATGAATTCATGAAGGGCAGATCCTGCTTGACCAACCTAATCTCATTCTATAACAGGGTGACCTGCTTAGTGGATAAGGGAAAGACTGTTGAGGTAGTTTACCTGGACTTCAGTAAGGCCTTTG
>NW_009700956.1:0-379 GCF_000703405.1 Apaloderma vittatum
GATTGACACTTGCATGTTGGAACATTAGAACTGTGCTTGATACTGTGGACAGCAGATGTCCTGAATGTTGTTCTGCTCTAATTGCCCACTAACTATTACGACTCAACATCAACACTGCTGCTCTCAGTGAAGTTCATCTCTACAAGGAAGGCAGCCTCAAAGAACACGGTGTCGGCTACGCACTCTGTTGGTCAGGCAAACCCAAAACTGAAAGACACCTTTCAGGGATTGGTTTCATGATTAAAAACTCCATCGCCTCCAAACTTGAAAATCTGCCAACAGGTCATTCCGACTGCGTTATCTCCCTACACCTCCCGCTACACAACAAGTACCATGTTGTTCTCTTCAGCATATATGCCCCAACTCTCCAAGCGGACCC
>NW_009700956.1:834-2068 GCF_000703405.1 Apaloderma vittatum
CAGTGAGAGACAGCTTCCAGGTAAACCTTGAAAGTAGACTTGAAGACCATCCCATAGATCCCTCTCTGAAGCCCTTTGGCAACATATTAAAAATAGCATCCCCCACTCTTCTGTAGAATCTTTAGGGTTCTCCTCCAAGAAAAAAAAAAGACTGGTTTGATGAGAACAACCAATAGATCCAGGAATTTTGGACAAAGAAGAGAAATGCTCACCAAGCACACCTCGCTCAGCCATCTTGCCATGGAAGAAAAGCAGCCTTTCATCATGCACGCACTAGGCTCCAACAGAAATTTTGAGACATCTAGAACAAGTGGTGGATCAACCTAGCAGAAAAGACTCAACTATGTGCTGAGTCACGTGACCACCGAGGATTCTGTGACGCTCTGAAAGCAGTGCACAGAACCACACATCACGTTCAAAGCCAGCTGTTAAGCGCAGACGGCCAAATACTTTTCACAGATAAAGCCTCCATCCTGAATCGATGGTCTGAACATTTCCAGACTCTTCAGTGTCAAACGTGTAGTTCAAGGCTCAGAAACTCGGCACATTACATAACAACCAGTGAAAAATGAATTGGATATAGCCCCTACTACGGGAGAGACTCTCGAGGCCATACAGCAGGTGAAAACTGGCAAGGCAGCTGGGATTGATGGAATCCCACCTGAAGTTTGGAAGCATGAAAACCAAGCACTCCGTGCTAAATTTCATGAGCTCATTGCGCATTATTGGGAAAAAGGTGAACTACAACCAGATCTCCGTGATGCAGGAGAAAAATCAGACTGTTCAAATTACCGAGATATTACTTTGCTCTCTATTGCTGGTAAAATCCTTGCAAGAATACTTTCGAACGGACTAGCAGCAGCTACTCAGAAGAACTTCTACCTGAAAGCCAATGTGGTTTCAGAGCCAACAGGAGTACCACAGACATGGTATTTGTTCTCAGACCCCTGCAAGAGAAGTGTAGGGGACAGAACAAAGGACTCTGTGTAACTTTCGTTGACCTCACCAAAGCCTTTGACACTGTGAGCAAATAAGGCCTGTGGCAGATCTTGGAATGATTAAGATGTCCTTCCAAGTTCCTCAGAATGATTATCCTATTACACGAGGATCAGTGCGGCCAAGTCAGATATGGCGATGCTCTCGCTGAGCCCTTCTCAGTAACCAATGGTGTGAAACAAGGTTGTGTTCTCACACCAAATCTACTCACAATCTTCTTCAGCATGATGCTCCAAAG
>NW_009700957.1:0-17591 GCF_000703405.1 Apaloderma vittatum
ACATTAAGTTATATTTAGTATTTTATATAATTATTTATATATAATTAAATATTATAAGCATTATAAGGATATTTTAATTAATGTCTACTGGTTTGGTTTATATTAACATTTACTGTCGTCAATAGCATTAAAGTACCTCTTCACAATTTTTCTCCTGAAGATTACAAATAGATGCATTTGTCAGGGACAAAATGAAATTATTTATAGATGGTACTTTCTTCCAGCTGACTCGCATGCAGAGATTCACTATCTCTGGAATTAAAGCTAGGTACAGATCACAGCGATCCAGATCGCCAACCTAAAATTGAGAAAACAAAGGAAAATTGAAGCATTAAGATGAGGAAACAAACTGAAAAGAAAGAAAACCAACAGTAACAATGGTAGCAGAATAACAAGAGCATCACTCATTACAATTGAACAACCTTTAATTTGGGGTTGGTTTTGTTTGTTCCGAGTGTGGTGGGTTTTGCTTTGCTTCGTTGGTTTTGGTTGTTTGGTTTTTTTTTCATTATTTTTGCCAACTTTTCAACTTACAGATTCCTTTAGTTTTAGGGCTCTGGAGTACACCTTCGAAGTCTATCCAAACACAGTCTACTACATTAACAATCTTTAAACTGATGTCTTCTCTTTAAATCTGTTTTGGTTTTCCGCTTTTTGTGATACAAAATTACACTATTAAAGGTCACATTTGAAAGCATCCTGAAGGTCTTACAAGTCTAAATTTTCTCTTACACCGTATCTCTCTCTTGAAACTCTTCATCTATTAGTACCTCACTTTCAAGGTTCCTATATCACTTTTCATTGAGCTTTTAAGTTTTGAGAATCAGCCTCCTTTTTGAACTTCCACCAATACCTCTTTCTCAAATCTGTTTTCTTCAAAGAATAATACCATTCTCATCACCAACATAACATTCAAATTCCTCTTTCTCCATCTAGAAAGATCTGTAAGTGTTTTGTTTTACACCTTTTGTGTGCTTTACATCCTGTGTGTGTGTGTATAAATATATATATATATATGATTTGAAAGCTCTTCAGAGAAGGAACAGTGTACCTCCTCTCTCTCTAAAAGCATTGCAGTTCTTTGATACATTCAATGGGATATTTTTAAAGAAGTCAAACTTATCTACCATCAAGTCATTTTGCTTCAAAAGTCACAGTTCTTTTGGAGGCAGAGACTTAAAAGGCAACGAGCAAACAGTAGAATGACAGCCAATGAAGATGTTAACCAGGCTGAGTACTAAAAGTCTCCAAATATCTTGTGTCCGAAACTGTATTAGCACATATGATACTGTATGATACTAATTTTTTCTTGCTACACATTTTTTTAGCTTTGAGAAAAAAAAACAAGCAATATGGACTGCAGACACAAAATACTACTTGTCAAAGCACCTTCTTCCCCGCCCCGTATCCTTATTGTGCCAATTCAAAAAAGTTAACAGAAGTGTTTCTAAGCAAATTGACTTCCTAGGTATCCAAAGATCTGATATGAAAATTAGAACACTGGGAAATCAAGTTAAAAAGCAAAACCAAAAAGTATGTCTCAAAAATCACTTACAGTGCTTAACTCATTTGTAGTAAGTCGTCTGAGAATAAATTCAAGAATACTCTCCACAGGTGTCAAAAGAGATTTCCACATAAAAAACAATACTCTGTCTGTGTGAAGAGGGAAGAAAAAAAAACAAGTATTAACATACAGAAATGTAATTTCCTTAAGAAATTAGATCTGAAAAATATAATAAATTAAGTTACAAAGTCAAAGTTACACAGTAATAAGAATTCAAATACCTAAGAATATCTTAAAAGAGCTCTGTACTCTTTAGCAGTGTAAGCCATAGCAATGAAAGAATCAAGCCAGATTATATTCTTTTGAGATTTATCATGAATTAGTGAACCAAAAACCACACAAGACCAGAAGACAAAACCATAAATTTCTAACTTGTAATGTACTATCCCCAAACCTCTGAATAAACAGATTCTTATTGAACTTAACTCTTTAAAGAACAGAGGTTTCCATATCCAGCAATTAATTGTGTGACAAATGCAGCTGTCCATTTCCACTAGGTAAAGAAATTGCAACTGGTTTCTGGTTGGGGTTTTCTGTTGTTTTTTGTTTGGTTGGTTTTTGTTGCGTTTTTGTTTGGTTGGTTGGGTTTTTTTCTGTTTAGAAATAATTTAGCTTTGGATACAGAGTAATCTTAAACTATTTCAGGAAAGTGGCTTCCTGGCTTAACACAGTAAATGCAAATGCAAGGTTGTAACACAGAAGGCCATGCTTTCTCTAAGGGAAGACTAGGCTTGAGGTATACCACATGTACGGAGCATTTCACAAAGGAAGAGACTCAAGTATATTACAAAAGGGAGGGAGGTCACTCTGGTTAAATATATTTAAACACACACACGCACTTCCATCTGTGCTTCAAGGGTAAGGGTTGTGTGAAAGCCAAAGAAATAACATTATCAGTACGAAAATGGAGTTAAAATACTCTGCATGATGACCATGTTCTAAACATATCAATCATTAGTTTCAGTTTTTTATGGGAGTTACCTAGAGGTTCTATCTGTTTGGGTTTTTTTGAGCTCACTCTGAGTTAAACTTCATGAAGCAAAATTATTATAAAATGAAAGGCCTTCAAATAGTAGAAACATAAAGATGTTTTTCCAGAAGTTCCAAATCTACACAGTAATTACTTGCAATGTTCCCTATTATAATGGCTCATTGGACTGCACTTCTAATGCTTTATTTGTTTAGAACAAGCAGTTTAACTGTGTCAGATTATTAACACACTTCATTGTCTCAGATCACTAAAACATCTTCTGAAATTAAAAATCAATAATTATTCAGGTAAACATTTTGCACGTAAAATCCAATTCACCACCATGGACTCTGTAACATTACAAAAAATAATCAATAACAAAAACTTACCACTTAAAATAGTAAAGTTATAAACAGTACACAGAGCAAGACCTGTAGAAAAATGCTGCTGACTTCAGCATGCATTTCTGCCATGCTTATCCCCATTAAAGTATTACTAAAGAAAACACTTCTCAAATGTTATCATTTTCGGTTTACAAGCTTGAATTTCTTTCTTCCCTCCTATTTTATCATTTTCCAATTGACAGACAGGCCTTTTCACCTCCTGTTTAACCCGCACAGAATCAAAACTTCTTTATTTTACAGCATTACTCTTCCCACCCGTTCAACGTGGTCAATTCAGAGCTGCAGAAACAACATTTATTACTTGGCTCTCCCGTGCAGGAGGAAGAAGCACAAAAATGCTGTAATCCTTGGTTAACAGAAAAGAGACAATACTACAAATCAAATTTTGAAAGCATCTGGTGACGATGACCTGCACTGGAGTACCTAAGGGGGCATTCAAAAGGACGGAGACACCGTAACACTCGGCCTTGCTGTGTCATACGTTTGGGGAACTTAATGTGCTAAGCTGGGCATCAAAATTCCCAAAGCAGGAGCAATCTGTTACAGCTACAAGAGTAAGCACATAAGGAAATAAGGCGCACAAGGAAATTATTTAGAGTTCAATTCTTGATATTAGAAACCTAATATGCACTCAAATGTATTTTTAGGTTTCTGCTTCAGAGTTGTTTGAGCCTCACAAGGTAGACTGAACACACACTGGTCTTTGGGGCACATCTTCCCCTTTAGTTTCATTTGAAGGAAGCCACTTCAGCCAGAGATCATCCCACAGTACAAACTTTAATTGCCTGCATAATCAGTGCCCAGTATTTTAATTAACTAAAAGCCAAGAAGGGAGGTTCAGTTTATAAAACACTCATTAAAATGATGGCATGCATTTACTCCAGGGCTGCATTTATGAAATCTGGATGCAGAACCTGAAATACTTATTTTTCCTCCCCCCTCAGCCATGTAGGAGCCTAGATCTGTGTCCCCCACTCCAAAATTATTCTTGTATTCCATTCCACTGAATGAAATCCCACAATAAGCTAAGGAAGCAGAAATCAAACATCAAGACCCCTCCTGTGCAAGTTCAGCATCCTAATTCATGAAAAGAATATTGCAATTTTTCATTTGCTCTCTGGGGGGGGAAAAAAAAAAAAAAAAAAAAAGGTCTGTTCACTAACTGATCAGGTTCTCATAAAAAGAGTAGTAAGAACTCCATAGCTTTCATTCAGACTCTGAAAGGTCTACAACTTAAAACAGTGTTGAGACAAAATTACCTAGCAGTCAGCTCAGAAAACAGTATGTGCAGCAGGATCATTTTATGCTCTTGGGAAAGGCTCTGGCTGAAACTGTGGCAAATAAGTAGGTTAGGCTGGGTTTCTGTACCAACTTCTTTCTGAAGTGTCTCAGTGATTTATGCAATCCATATAGGACCAAAGAATAAGCCTATAAATATTTGTAATACGGTCACACACTTCAAATTTTAACTAACTGCTAATCTAACTCTAAAGGATGACTACATTCTCAAAGGGCTTCCACATTCTCAGTTTCCAGCCCTCGGGACACCTTCAGAAGAGCTCCTGTAGAACTGCACCCATAGCTCAGTTTCATAACTGATACAACACCCGATTATCAGCTTTTACATTTACCATTTATAGGCCAGTATTAATTTGACAATATAGACTTAAAACAGTAAGTATCTTAGTTTTAGTTAGACTGTAATTAATATAAGACACAGTATACTGAAGATATCACTAACCATCTTGCGTATTGGAACATTTTAACGAACGGGTCTGCAATAACTTCAAGAGAAGCTGTAGGCTTTTATCTGTTTTCAGTGTTGGTATGTAAGCATTACTGCCAAGTTTCATCAAGACATCCAGAAGAGGGTTCAAGAAAGCCTCTAGTTCAATCCATTCTATGTTGCTTTTTCCACTACACAAAAACAAAAATTAAAAAGAAAGTCTTCTTCTGAGTATCTGCCTTAAGCACTGAAGCCGGTCGTGGAAATAAACAGGACACGTTTCTGAGTCACTCAAGTAGCTTTAGAAATGTTACCCAGTATAATTGCAGCAACAGTCAGACAAGATCTAAGGAATGATCAGGCTGACCAAATGTCCACAGAGAAAAAAGGACAGCTTCCTGACTTGATCAGGCTTCTACCAGATCTTCAGAAGTGAGACGGTTGAAAAAGAAAGAAATGTAAAACAAGGTGTCTCATACTTACCTGTATTTATTCCTCATCTGCTCCACATCCGCAGCCAACACAATCATTGTTGCGACAAGCTTAGCTTCAAACCAGTCAGGCATAAAGCAATTCTCTCCTGATTAAAGATATTTTAAGGTTTCCATGGTATTTAAAAAATACCTTCATATTATTTTAAAAAACTTTTGGGATTTTTAAATTAAAACATAATAGTAGTATAACAACAATTAATGCTAACAAGAACGCTACTACTCTTTTTTTTTTTGCATTCTATTATCTAGATGTAAACTAATCCCAAACACAACTGCTCTTCCTCTGTGCCTCAGAGAGGCTAATCTCACTGGCCTCTATGCTGAAATCAGTATGCAGTAGCCCCCAACAGACTTTTCTACTGCTTTTAAAAATACATCAGCTTATTCAAATGAAGTTAACCAAGAACATAATTCTACTACGCTTTGTCAGAAACATGAGCTGGGATTTTGAACAGTTAAAAATTATACGAAGAGCTAAAACTCTTCTGTCAAAGGAAATTAAAAAAAAATATATAACTGAACTATCTCTTTTGATCGATCTTTTACGCCGGACTACGACACTTATAAAGCTGTTTCTTAAATGTTAGTACTTCAGAGTTTTTTGACTGGTATATTTTTGGCTTTGGGAATTTAGAAAGCAAGACACACTTTGGAGGTCTAGCTCAAGGAGCTAGACATGGTTGATTTATTTTTTTCCCCTCCACAGAGCTGCCTAAAAGCTAAGATTCACATCAAACAATGAAATTATAAATGTTTTTTAGAAGTGAAACACAGATGTTTGCCATAGAATTAGAGCTAGCATAGACCAAGGACTTAAACAAGCATTTCAGGATGGAGAGATCTGTGAAAATTTTTAGCATTTACCCCCAAATATCAACTGACAAAATTTGCTTGCAACTTCTCTAACAACACAATCAAGTCAAGTTTCCTGGGCTGCAGGAAACTTCTGAAGCTATTTATCACTAGCAAACTCTGACCTAGCTTTACCTCCTTTAGGTGTAATATTTAAAAAGACCTCCTTTAGGTGTAATATTTAAAAGCATTCAGTTTTAACTTCTGACATTGTAGAACCATACAAAAGCCACTACAACTGCAGTACTTTTAAAGTAGCAAGTAAGCGAGGGCCACACAAAAGCTGAAGTATTCAAAAAAATCAATTTGCCACTTCTTTCAAGTTATAATAATTTAAAATGCAGCAGTGAACAAAGATGTCCCTTGAAAATTTATCTGTATAGTTATACAGCATAAAAAAAACCTTCCTTCCTTGGTTCCATAAAAACATTCAGTCATTTTACAAAGCTCTGCTGAGAAAGACTCCAGAACTTGTACCTATTCAAATTTCCTTGTGTTTTTCTCTATCCCCATACTCCAACATTTCATGCACCACCAAAAAGTAACAAAAAACCCCCAATCCAATGGACATGCATCAATGCAGAATTAAAATTTAATTTTAAGGCTTAACTTTCAATTAATACTGCAGGAGTGGAATTAGATAATAAAGTTCAAACTTAAGAATTACAAATACCACAAAATAGGTAGAATTTGAATAGGCACAATATAACTTCTAAAATCCACATGATTTTTGTAAATTTTTGTTTAGATTATCTTCAAAATATTTTTATACTAATAAACATCTAACTTACTTTCAGATGCTGGCGTCTTAAGGTACTCTACGACAAGACTGCGTACATATTGACACAACGATGTCTCTTGACGTTCAGAATCAGAGGTTGCAGACTTCCTGAAACATCTGTCATTCACTTGTAACCAACTGCAAAGCTAAATTAAAACCATTACGTTACTACTTAACCACATCTGTCAGCTGCGTACTGACAGTACCGCCAGAATGGCAGCACACTGAACAGGAGCTGTTACATCAATAAATCCATGCCCTGAGAGGCATTCACTGGAGCTACCTTGAGGCTTAGCAGATTCTTCCCTTCAAACTAACATAAAAAAACGTTATTCCAGGGAGTAATTCAGAGCACCAATATAAGAAAAAGCACAGCTCAAAAAGACTAGTAAAAATTCTCTTACCACAAAAGGACTTCCCACAGTCGTGTTATCTAATGAGACTTGAATTTTTTTTTAACTACTATGTCAAAAAAAATAAATGGAGTAAGATGAAATGTACAGTATACATAACAAGAGGACACTATGCAAAAAAAAAAAATCATTATATTGCTGTACAACTAAAAAAAAAATTACGGCTACATGTTCAGTTGGCTCCAGTGTATCCTATACATAACATTATTTCTTCTTTGATTTTTTTTTCCCCACAGCATTTTGCATCTTGCACAGACATATATCCTGTGGAAATTTAAAATTTACAATCTTGTTCTATGCAGTAAGCACATTTTTACCTTTGAGATTACTCTGTTACTTCTGCCAGTGCTGTGTTCATCCAAACAACACACACATCAGAAGGCAGCTCTTACAAATATTTTTTTTTTGGGCCATATATTGGCCTATTCAGAGATGCACATTATCTTGGACTGTAATTTCAAAACTAGAAGAACAAGAGAACATGCACCATACTAGCAGTCTATCCCTCTAAAGATAGAACAAAACTTTTCCATCAAATGAGAGTTTACAACAGACAGCTGAGGGGAAATGAGGGGGAAATAGTCCTTAAGAGAAGATATATATATATAATACACAGAAATAACTGCCTGTAGAATCTAATGAGCAAAAGCAGCTTCAGCCAAGGATGCGGCATCCACCTGGTATCCCTAACAAAAGAAGTGAGAAAAGCCCAAGTCATAGCTGTGCAGATTCCACCAGGCACTCTGCTTCACACTCTCTCCATGAATCACAGAATCACACAATTAGTGAGGCTGGAAAAGACCTCCAAGATCAAGTCCAGCCTATGACCCAAAACCACCACATGGGCCAGAGGTACCAAGCATTCAGAGGAATGAGCACGGATCCGCCCTGGCAGAGATTACCAACAGTGGTACAGATGGATAACCCTGGTACAGGGTCACCAACAGCGATTTTAGCTTCTACAGACACAGCAAAGGATGCAGAAGACTTAAGACTCTGATGAACACACGGAAGTCTCTTAAAGAACCTGTATTCAGGGACTAAAATTCTGAGTAAGACTCGATTCTGATTTGCATTTCAACATGGTTACAATCCACAGCTGCAATACTGAGTTGAACTCTATGTAACACAGTGAACTGGGCTATGCAAGCTCTGAAGGAGTTAAACAAAAAAAAAACAAACAAAAACAAACTCTGCCCCAGGAAAGAATTTTTTTTCCTGCAGAATTGAGAATTTCTGCATGAATAAAAAGTCCTATTTTTCTCCTTGCTTACTTACATTCCACCACCTTGGAATTTTTCCACTTTGAATCTGCTTAATAATTTGTTTAGAGTTAACATTAATATCTCTATAGTATTTAAAAAAAAATATCTATATTAAAAATCACAGCTTTCAAGTGAAACATAAATCCATCAGGACTTCACATCCAGAAATTCTGAAATATACCAATGCAGAAGTAGGTAACTATTTAAATAATAAATTAGCAATAAAACCCCATGCATTTGTATAGGTATTAAAAAAGCGTTTGATGAACATAAAAATAGCTTCAGTTCTCACCTCCATCCATAACATAGTATCTCTCCTCAGGGACTCTTCTGGTCTAAGGGACAGAAAAAAGCTTGAAACTTCTTGGAGGGACACTTTCCCCTGAAGAAATTAATCAAGACACAACAGTTGACAACATAATATGCAACAGGCCTCCCATATAAAATGACTCAAGAATTTTGCTGTCACCTAGCAAAAGTTTCAGAAAAAGAATTTGACTTTTTCCTTTCTAAGAACACAGTTTTCCCAAGTATTAATATCTATCTGAAAGTTAATGAATTACTAGAAGAACAGTGTTATTCACTGATGACACCTTTTAAATGAGTAAGAGTCACTGGTAAGTACTATTTCTGTATCTGCAAATGGAAATTCTGCTCAGACAAGTTTATAGCTATAATACACAGCATGGAAAACCCTCTACTCATCTAGAAAGCAAGTATGTTATAAGACAACCAAAACATGAGCACTTTGACTACTGGATAATTAAGGTTTTGCTATTTCAACATTCATGGTAATTTTATCAATCTGGTATTATAAATATTTCTATTTTCTTAAATATTTCAGGAAAGCCAATTTAGCTTCTACTTGTTAAAATCTGAGATTACACAGGGGGTATCATAATAGAATGTTCCCTAAGTACTGCATGAAAACCCTACCAAAAAAAATAAAAAGGTAGTGAAAAAAATATATTTTATGAAAACCAAAGTTAATGGAAGCATACCCACACTGCACAAAAGTCACTAAAACACCTGAAAATCCAGCAAAATCAGTTGTTCCGTGTTATATTTAACAATTTTCTTTAACATTGTTTACCCTGTAGAAGTGTTAAGTCTATTTCTATTGCACCAGAAAGGAAAAAAAAAAACCAAACCAAAAAAAAAAAACAAAAAACTCCCCCAAACAAACAAACAAACCCCACCAAAATCAAACTCACCACATCTGTCAAATGCATAGCCGTTTGAAGAAGACAGCACTGAGCAGCTCCACGCAACAAAATCTGATGTGTAATCATAGTACACTGGAGAACATCTCTGGAAGAGGAAAAGTGTGCACAGTAGAACACACAAACTTAGGAAGTTCAAACATTGTCATGTATTTGCTAATTATTAACCACTTCCAATATATTAGATTGCATTTACAAACATATTCTACTAAGCAAACACAGTCACTGTCTGATTAGATAGCACACAACCTAAAATCATGACTACTGCTATAGGTACTTTCAAAAACTGATCTTAAAACTTGGATACGCATATACCTGACAGAATATAAAGTATCAGGCGAAGCAAGCAAAACAAAAACAAAGCTAAAGGAAAAACCCTCATGATCACATGCATTCAAACTGATAACTTAACATTTGTATTTATATTTGTAACAAAGATAGAAATAAAATATGTTTCCCATCAAATTCTCACTCCAACTGAGAAAAGGATCATTAAAGGTTTCCATCAGTAGAGGTTTACAAAAAAAGTATCTTTGCAAACTACTTTTATCCAATATTCCTTCAACCACCAGCAAGATTTTATTTCAAAGCTCAAATTTGATTAAACTGGAATAACAACCAATTTTTAGGGGCTCTAGGAAGCAAAAGCAGACACTTTGGAAATATCAGTGTGATTAGGGACAATATACATGCCAAGAACTCTCACCTAGCCTTTTATTTACAAGTCTTCCATTTTTCATTTTGTGGAGTTTCCCCTGATATAGCCTCAACTGCCATTAAACAAGTTTTTAATGCAATTAGAAGAAATGAAAGAACTTTGATATGTATCAGTTAGGAAGTATGGAAGACCAGGGAAAAACGATGCCAAAAAAGTAGCAGTGGCAAAGGTCTGATACAGCAAAACACTAATTTTTAAAGTCACACAGAGATATGAATACATTGGTTTTTAAACTATTTCTCTCTGTGAATTAGACAGAGAGAGAACCTTCCATTCCTATACACAGCCATCACATTCTCCCTAAAGTAACAAACATGAACTAAAGCCTGGCTCTCCAGATGTTTGTCACAATCAGAAGACTAAAATCACAATGCAGTTTACGGCTTACCTTAAAGCTCGCAGTTCTTCAGTGCCCAGCACTTTACATGCAGGGATATACGCCAGAGCCATAGAAAGAAACAAAATGGGAACAGCACACCAATGTCTACTTGTCATCTTCTGAATAAATTTTAACAGGAAACTACCTTAAAAGTAAACAAAACAAACAATCCAGAGTGATTTCTTGTTCTCCAGTGCATTTAAATGAACCAGAACCCAGCAGAAGAGTGTTATCACCATTTCTGAAAATTGGTGATAATTTCTAAATTATCACCAATTCTGAAAATTCTGAAAGACAACAGAATAATTTCCTAATTATTTCAATGAAAATAATTCATTCCAAAGAAGTCTGTCAGTAAGATGACAAGGAGGATAACCAGAAATAATTTTGGCTCTGGTGATCTGCACTAACTCCCACATTCGGTAATGAAATTTTAACTGTTTGTTTCAAGTACTAGGAAACAGCTTTTGTAAGCTGCTACCTCAGTCCATGTGATGGCAGACCAAAGTACATGGCAATTCAACCATTTTAATGGATGCTGGCATAGCCAAAGCAAGCCTCAACATGACACCAAAACTACAATTTCTAGAGTAGCTCACCCAGTCTCTGAACTGCTAATTGCAGACCCTTCGTTCTGTGATAAAAGATGACTCAGGACAAGGCAGAGAAACAGGGTATCTATGCCATTACAAGTGTGCAAAGTGTTTCCTACCAGAATATGTACTTGTAAATACAGGATACCAAACAGACCTAGTTCTACCCTTATTTAATCTAATTAGACCAGATATTAAATCCTGGTCAGTCAAAGGCTGCTCCTTCTCAGCCTATGCTATCATCAAAATCTGGAACAACCTCAGAAATTTTCCTCCATGCAAGCTCACAAAAAAAGAGTCCTTATTTGGCTCCTGCTTCAGCACTTGGGATTCACAGAATCACAGAACGTTCAGGGTTGCACGGGAACTCCAGAGTTCGTCTAGTCCAACCCCTCTGCCAAAGCAGGGGACCTAGAGTAGGTCACACAGGAACGTGTCCAGGCGGGTTTTGAAAGTCGCCAGGGAAGGAGACTCCCAAACCTCTCTGGGCAGCATGTGTCAGTGATCTCTCACGCTCACAGTGAAAAAGTTTTTCCAAACATTTATGTTCCAGCTTGCACTCACTGCCCCTTGACCTATCACTGGACATCACTGAGAAGAGTCTCTTTCGAATGCCTAACTACACAGGTTGTGAGTAAAAAAGTTTGGCAGGTTAAAAAAAAAAAAAAAAAAAAGCAACAAACCTAAATGAAAGCACACACACCGAGATCCTCCAAAACAACAAAAGAAAACTTCAAACAAAAGAAAAATAGCCTAAACAAAAAAAAAATAGTTCTCCAGATTTTGCGTAGGACAGTATTATCTATACAGAAAAATAATGAAAAAATAATCTTGCAAATACTGTTCACCTTCAAAACTCAGAAGTTTGGGGGTTTTATTTAAAAAAAAGTAAGTCTGCTTCAGTTTATCCCTAAAACAATCTTGTAGCTAAATACTGCAACATCCCTCAAAGCCTCTGAAGATCTCTCTCGTCTTTAGAAACTCCACTGCTACAAGGAGAATCACTCCTTTTTTTCTCTTAAGTAACGGAGAAAAGTAGTGGTAAATGTTTACAAGATAAAAACTATGGACCCAGGTTTTGTATTTGGTTTCTTTTCTTAAAAAAAGGTAACACTGAAATTGAAACATACCTTTTTCTTCCTCTGGAAGAAGCCCAAGATAAGTAGCCAAAAACTTCTGCAGCCGCACTCCCAGTGGAGGACAGGCTCCCATTAACTGACCTGGTGACCTGTTGGGTTTTAAAATACCACACAACTGGGCATGTTAACAGCTACAAGGAGGATTGTCCCTAAACAAAACCCAAAATGCAGCTCAGTGGATAATTCCCTGCACAGACTGCTCCAACAGGCCACAGAGATGGAGCTTGCACTTCTCCTAGTATTCCAACGGCACCCAGCAAATGGAAAACGGGTATGGCAACAACAGCGCGACTCTCCTTGGCCACCTACAAGGACACGGTAACAGCACACTCCAGCATTCAAGTGCAGCCTCAAGCCAAGTTACTCTGGACCAAGAGCACCTTAATGCTGAGTCCACAGTGAGAATCGGCACCGTCAGTTCAACCCTGTGCCTGCACCCACAGGATGACATGGACCTCCAGGAGCAGGCTGGCAAGGCTCATGGGATAAGAGTAGCAGTGCTGCAATCAGTCTCATCTGGAGAACATCAAAGACAAATTACCTTAAGAAGTGTGCTAGGGAGCAAGGATTTCTCCCTGGAGCAAGTTATACAGTCAGTATAAACAAAACCACAAGCAATTTTTTCACTAGTACATTCCACTGAGCACTGTGAAAGGGGCAGGCAAATAAATCCTTTTGGAAAATGGATGGAGAAAAGATATTTAAACATGAAGGTTTTAAGCAGAGATGTAAGGAACGTTCCACAAGACCAACAGAGACAACCTGTGTCCTATCAGAAGTCTCAGGGTCCAGGCTACGGAGGATTAACATCAGTCATGGGATTTTGCAGTCTTCTCTCACACAGCTTGACATGAACCCTAACAACTTGGTATATTCTTGGTATACACAAACATGCACCCTCCCTCTTCATATGCCAACATATTTCACCAGAAGGCGAAAAGTTAGGACTGCAGGCTATGAAGCATTGATGCCACACAGCTCTAACACACACATCAAAACACTCAGCGCAGCTCCTACTCTCTATGTGACAAGAAAATAAGAAGATAAAAAATACTTTGCTAAGTTATTCATTTATCGTATCTCACTTCACTTCCAAGTTAATATTTAAACACTAGATGTAAAATAGGACTGAGGCATCCCTGTGTTGCTAATACTAACATTATATTGAACCTAATTCATCTTAGTCACTGCCACCCATCTTTCCTGAAAAAGTCTACCTGCCAGTAAGTTTAGCAACACCGTGTTTATTGTGTTTTCCTTTCTGCAAGATTTTACCCACATACTCAAAACAATATTATTAGAATATGTTTCCAGTAATCAATACATTTTTTAAAAAAATAATAAAAAAAGTAAATCAGTAGCTTACCTGCTATAGAGGGAACTTTCTGAGAGGGCATCCATTAATGGTCCAATAATGAACTGATAAAAGGAAACAAAAACAATGGCTAAATGTACACTTGCAAGGCATTGTTACATAGCGGCTACCTAGACTGATTTCACCAAACTTTAAAAGGACAGGGTCAGAAATGACGGAATACTCTTGAAAGCAGCAAACACTAGGAGCAAAAAGAGGACGAAATAAAAGAAAAAGAAGAATAAACAAGCAAAGCAATTTTTTCACTAGTACATTCTACAGAGCACTGTGAAAGGGGCAGGCAAATAATCCTTTTGGAAAATGGATGGAGAAAAGATATTTAAACATGAAGTAAAGGAAAGACTAGGGACCAACACAAGTAGAAAGATTTAGGGTGTGTTTTAAGGTTGACTGGACTTCAAATTAGTCATCAAGAGGCTGGCTTAATTTGTATAAGTCAGAAATGTTGACCTGAGGGCAACGCTCCTTCTATGAAGGAGAGAAAGAAGAAATAATAGTATAATATAGATCATTCCTTATTAAGGTGAAGGCTGGTTAGGCAGTCAATAAACAGATGATACTAATTATAGAAAAAAAAAAAAACACAACACAAAAACCCACCCAAAAACACCAAACCTTTACATTTACACTATTTCTTCCCACATATAGAATATTTTGAAGTGTGTTTTTTAATGGGATACAGTAATATATTGATTATACTACAAAGACATTCACCGCCTCAGACTCACCTAGTAACAGATCTTCAAAATCCATCCGTGAGTAGTAGATAATATGCACAGACTTGAAGTCTGCTGACCAAGTTTATCGAAGATTCGCTCGATTAAGTAATATAATTAATAATTTTGGGAAAGTTTAAGGGGTTCTGAAAATCTGAAACACTGATGACACCTCGAGAACTTCAGTTCTGGTAACAAATCTCAACAAATTACGAGCCAACTTTAATTAGAGAGCATTAACTTGAAATACAGGAATGAATGTCTGCATTTAAAAACATCGCTATTTTTCATGTAATTATGTATCTGACATCACTTACAAATGTTGCTATCACTTGCATAGCTAAATTAGAGGGTATTTTTAGAGAACATGTCTAATTGCAACACCAAGGCAATTAGTGTGAAAATATATCACAAATTAGAATATTTTTTTTGTTAGGGCAAGCAACGGTAATACTCTTACCTCTGAAAAACCAAGGGCGTTTGGAAGATGTTTTGTTTCACAAAGCTCCAGAAAATGAAGAATGCCTTCCTTTGCCAACGTTTTATTCTCACTCTCAAACATTCGTTTATAAATGCACATGTGCCATGATGGGTGAAACAACCAACAACCTGTTACAAAAGCAAATTCTTTTAAATCGACACAGAAACGACAATGACATGTTAACAGACTAGCTCACAACATACCGATGTTCTGGACGCTCAATTCACAGGACATTTCAAAGAGATGATTATAGCCATCAGATTTATAAAGCTACCCCGCTAAATCTCTAGTAAAAAAAAAAATAAAAATTAACATGGCCTTCAAAACTTACTTCTAACTTTTAGTACTTACAAATTAGAATTACTAACAGGTGCAAAAATCACATCTTTCTTCCTGAAACTCTCCTCATATCAACACTGTATTCACACTTACACACTTCCACATTAATAGTCCCCACTTTAAAAATCTCTAACATCTTGCACTATCTAACTAGATGTGCTCCATTGTGTCCTATAGAGGATGGCACTACATGCTTCAACATTCTGTCTCAGCACTCATTTCTTTTCTCCTCACTTCCAGCGTGTTGGGGTTTTTTTTCCCCTTTCACAGAGTTGTCCAGGTAACTTGATTCATATGACACACCCCAAGAATCTCTGGGTTTGTTTTATTTTCACGCTAGCTTAAGTAAAGCAAAACACAGTGGAAGAGGACCATTTAGATGGGCTTGCTGACAGAAAAAAAGTATTTCAATATATCACAGTAAGCACTAAGTATATGTCGGGACTTCTTGGAGCAGAGCAGCATGGCTTGTGCATGTTTGCCAAGCCACCTGCATGTAGCATACCCACAAAAACTGAAATAGCCACCCAAAAACCAGCTAATTTAAGAAGCCAAATGTAATAAAAAGCTTCTACTAAAATAGAAGAAATTTTTTAAAGCATGACTTAACTGCCTAATATTTAGGAGATATTTCAGAAAAAGTTACGCCTTACCTTTCTCCACTGATATAGCATGTTCATATAAACTGTTCAGTTTTGGTAATACTGGCTTTATGACATGGATCTGAAATGCAAATCAGATGTAATGTAAGCAATCAGTTTATTCAAACCTAGTAGCTGGCACTTAGCCATGAGCTAGAATTTCCTATTGATAGTATTAATATAATAATTGACAATATAACTGCACTGAAATAAACTTGCAGTGCCTGTGCAACTGATCCTGGCACTTAGTATGTAACAACTGTAGTTTAGCACTGAAGAAAAACTTATGGTTCCATGCTACTATATTGCAAGAACAATAACTCCTAACAACTTATCATTCTATTCATCAAAATTATAACAAACCAGCACAATCTCTAAAATTAAACATTCTGGTAAATAACGTTTCTCTCAGTTAAAGGACAATTACATGCAAATAACTACAAAGAGGTAGTCACAACTAAAAGCGAACATCACAATTCTACCCACTTATGGAAGACTTGAGTCAACAGGAAACTTTCTGCCAAGCACACTGGACACGAAGTCTAACTCAGTAATTTTCAGCCAAGGCCACAAGTGCTTTACACTAAAGTTGTGCCAGTGGAGGTTTAGATTGGATATTAGTAAAAATTTCTTTACTGAAAGAGTGGTGAGGCCTTGGAACAGGCTGCCCAAGGAATCTGTAGAGTCTCCTTCTCTGGAGACATTCAAAACTTGTCTGGACACATTGCTGTGCGACCTGCGGTAAGTGATCCTGCTCTGGCAGGGGGGTTGGACTAGATGATCTTTTGAGGTTCCTTCAAACACCTGACATTCTGTGATTCCGTGTGATTCTGTGAAGTGGTGGAGTCACCATCCCCAGAGGCATGCAAAAAACATGTAGATGTGGCACTTGGGAATATGGTCTACCGGTCATGGTAGTGTTGTGTTCAGGTTTAGACTAGATGATCTTGGAAGTCTTTTCCAGACTTAATGATTCTATGCAGTTCTCTCCACTCTAAACTGGTTACTAAGTTTCTACAGCCTGATTTTCGCTGAGAAACATGTTAGCCATGGTCTTGCAATAAGCTGCAACTAAGTTCTTTCTTTCTTAGAGAAATTCTGCTTTAACCAGAATTACTCCAAAGACAGCAGAGTCCTGAATTACTCCAAATGAATTACAAACACTGCATTTAAATGTTTAAGATGCGACATACAAATATTCCTGTTAATGTTTACTTAGATACCCTCCATCACCAAAACAGGGAAGGTTCTGCCCAATATCAATACTTGCAGCACTCGTGTCAAAACTAAGGGACCACCTGGAACAGAGATGAGCAGAGATTTTACTGAGACTAGCGGGGATTTCCCTGCACCCCGTACCTGGTTTCCCTCCAAAGTTTCCATGATCAGGATGTAAGTTTCCCAGAACTGATTCAGTTTCTCGTTCTCCTCAGCGGACCACCAGAACAGACTGGATCCTGAGGCGAAAAAACAACAGTGAGCAAGTTTCTCGCCGCCGTGCAGCCCGGCCAGCGCCCC
>NW_009700958.1:0-5677 GCF_000703405.1 Apaloderma vittatum
ATATATATGCATATATGCATATATATATATACACGCACAAACATAAAAAAATATTGGAAAGGTGTGAGCTTAGATTTAGCCTCTTACTCCCACAGCAAGAAATAGATTCCACAGTATTTCCCAGAGTTGCAGCATGATATAGTCAGCTATAATATTTGAACTGACTTGTGAGGAAAGGGAAGAATAGATCCCAGGTCCAAAGGTAGCTTTCAAGAGTGAAACCATAAAAGTAATGAACCTAGTTTTAGTGATGAATACAGGCTGCTATCTTTCATTCAAAATGAAATTACTGTCACCAAAATCTATTCATTGTGCCATTTTCAGTTCTCATTATGACTATTCTCAGTAGAATTAGGTACTAAAATTCCAATTCTTCATATGTTTTATAAATCATAGTTGTAGACTTGAGTATTTTGACCTTTTTAATATTCCTTGGTTTGATTGGCTGTGTTGCTGATCTGTTCCATGTATCCTATTATTTTACTGCCTCTCTAACCTATGGGGAAGTAGATGAAGTCAGCAGCCAATGAAGATGTAGGATATTGTAAAGGTCAAAGTACTAACATTATTGCTAAATATTTCACAGCATACTTTAAGCATTAAAGCTCTCACTACAGTTCCTTATAACTAATGTTGAGCAAAAAGCAGAAAATAGTATGAATTTTATTCAACATCTTAAGTTGGCAAAAATCAAAGTAATTACATAGGAAAGCTCTAACACACTTATTACCAATATGTTACTGAGCACTAGTTCACACTATGTCAGTATTATGCGTTTTAGTCAAGGCTTTGCGTGGAATAAGAGTGTTATCCTCATGCCTTAGATTCCTTTCCTTATGCACAGGTATTTCATGGGCCTGCGTTTGTAGTTCAAAGTTTCTGTAGATGTGTGGTGACACAGGGATTATTGATAATTTTGGAGCTCAGTCAACTAATTATGTTGTATCTGGCTGCAGTGCTGCCCAGTGGGCAGTCTTTAAGGGCAATATGTAAGTGTGAATGGCTGCTACCTCTCTGTTTCTGAGGCTTGAGAGAATCTGGACAAGTCAGGACAAAATCTGAGTGCTCTTTTCCACAACGCTTCCACTTAGACTGAAAGCAATGTGCACTGCTTCTACAAATTATTTAGTCCTGTTTCATCAAACATACTCCAGATCATTTAAACAGAACATCTGAAGCTTCTGGGTGCTGTTTTATAATAATTTAGGATTCAGAACTTCCAAAGAACAGCCAGGTGAACTGCTAACATCTGATGGCTTGCAAAGTAGACACTGTGACACACACAAATCTGTTAGTAAAAGAAAGACACTGTAAGAGTAGTTTCAACATTATGGCAATGACATTTCCTTACCAATACGATTGGAGTGACTCCCGAGAGAATATTAATACTGCAGGATGTGCACTGTGCTATCCATCCACATCTCCCTACATGGTTAGGGGACAGAATGAAATGTCACTCAGGATACATCAAGTTCAGGGATGATCAACTGAAAGCATGTGTTTGCTTATTTTTCTGCATCAAGATTTAAATGCACTAAAGTTTACTTGTCTAAGGAGGTAGAAAAACATGTTTTTGTCAGTCTGGACAACACTTCTCAGAATGCAACACCTTTACTATTTCACTTTCATAGTTTTACTAGGCCCTACATATATAAGCACAACTTTATAATTAAGTAAATTGTCATAATAGACCGCAATATTCAGGTCGTAGTGCCCTTTTAATTCTCTGCATGATGTTCCAGTCTAAAAAGCATTAATAGAGATGTTCCAAAGCTGAAAAGTGAGGGAAATCAGCATCTAAAACTTAGTAAAGTCCTAGGTAGTAAAAAGCCTTTGTTCTGAAGATTGTTCTCCCACAGAGTAACAGAATTTTCTTTTAGCCTTTACAGTCGATTCTCATGCTGCTGAAATATCATAATCAAAGCTCTTTGCCACCTTGTGTTGAATCTACTGTACTCGAAATCTTTTTATTTGGTGAGAAACAGTGTTTCTACCCTAAATAATATGATGAAAGCATTCAAAATGTCAAATGAACATTCACCGGTTAAAAATATCTTCACTTTCTACTATTACAATAGTAGAGGGAACTGCCTGTAGGTGACTGGAATGATTAAAAAGGAATGGATAACACACAATGGCTGCTCCAAAGGGACTGTGAGAGTTCATCACACTGTCAAGGTGTCACTGTTACTTTTATCCCCAATTTCCTAACCAGGATGGTGCAGCACTTTGTTCAGGACAGGTTGGCACCATCAGGAAAACTACAGTTTCGTTCAGACTCCTTTGTCAAAGGCTTTTAGTTTCCACTTGTCATCCTCTCCATTCTTTCCTGTGTGCAGGCAGTGTTAGCTTACAAATAAGCTATTCCCCAAAGGAAATGATCTATTACCTGACCAGTCTGTGCACATGTCAGCCCATGGTTCAAACAGAAATTTTAGCAAAATGATACATTTGAAAACTAACCATCTGGAAGGCGAGCAAACCATTTTGCGCATATCTCTAGTTTTCCTGGTATCATGAAGAATAGAATTGGTTACTGGAACTATCTAAAGAGAAATAATAGGCGAACATTTTTATAGTGACTCCTACTATAAATAGGTAGGTTTCTGAAGCAAGATCTGTTTCAAATCTGATAGATACGATGTAAAGCTGTATTAGTATTTAATGCTTTTCCTAGCCTTATAAAGTCATTCAGAACACAGCATTTCATAACATCTCATCAACATACTTCTCTCTCAACATAAGCAGACTTATCAAGGTGTAGATAGTACCTGCTCAGAAGAATACTGCTTATTTTCCAGCTGAAATGCCACTGTCTTTTAAATAATTCTAAATCACCTCATGCAACCAAATCAACACGCCCATCAGAAAAACATATACTGGTGGGTAGCCTAGATCAGTCGGTATGCATGTCCATGATGCTTGGAATACACCAAACATGCCAGAGAGACACAATGCCAAAAAAGCAAATGAGAAAAAGGGACTCTCTAGATCCTCCCAGTTAAAGCATTATTTTCCCTCCATATTCCTCCTGTCCTCCACCACCACAGAAAGGAATATAGGCCTGAAACTGATTTAATTTAGTACATGTGGGAGAAGGAAGTGCAGAAATGAGAGAGAAAGCAATCAAATGAAAGGGTCTGGGGAAGAGAATGAGGGTGAAGCTTTGTGCCACGGGTTTTGAAGCTGGTGCCTTTACAAGCATGGTGGGGCAGGCTGTGCCTTTGCAAAGGGAGCAGAGACCCACCCTGCAGTCCACAAAGGGTGCTGCTCTGGAGCAGGTGGATGCCTGAAGGAGGTTGTGACCCTGTGGGAAGCCCACGCTGGAGCACGCTTCCTGCAGAACCTGTGAACCCATGGAGAGAGGAGGACAGGCTGGGACAGGTTTGCTGGCAAGCCTTGTGACCCTATGGGGACTCCCACTGGAGCAGTCAGCTCCTGAAGGGCTGCACCCCATGGAAAGGACTCATACTGGAGCAGTTAGTGAAGAACTGCCTCCTCTGGACAGGCCTATTGTGGGTTAGGGCCACTAAACATGGACAGATACTCTCTAACTCCCTCTCACCCCCCAAACGGGAAGGAAAAGGGAAGAGAGAATTACAGGTTAGAAAAGAAAATGAAAACAGCTTTAATAAAACAATAACAGACATAATAGTGAAATGATGAAAATAAAGAACTATATACAATATATGTAAGCCTGATATCTAACCTGACTCCCTCCCAATATCAATCCCCACTGATGCTGCAGAGCAGAAGGCACTGTGGCAGTCCCAGGCTCAGCAGCGGCGGCAGCTGGATTCGGGAACTCAGGATCCGGATCAAAACCAAGAGATTGGACAGAGTCCTCCCTGGGCAGAAGAAGGAGAAGAAGAGAAGAACAAGAGGAGAAGAAGAAGAAGGAGAGAGAAATTCTCGTGATCTCTCAATTTATACTAAATATGACATATATGGGATGGAACACTCTCATTGGTCACCTGTCCTGTCTATTACTCCCTGGAGGTGCAAAGGTTTACTCCCTTGTAACCCCTTTTCCTACCTGGCACCCCCAGCGTGGCACACAAGAGCCAGCAGTGGCCTTGGTCACTGTGGGAATAAGTATCAGCAAGAGCCTTTCTGCATCCCAGTCCCAGGCAGTGACTGCCAACATCAGATGTTATTACTGCCAGCAGCACACACTATCTGCAAAAACATGCTATTGACTTCAGCAAGTGCAGCCTTTTAGAAGAGACTGAGCTGGGAAGTAAAAAAACACTGAGCCGAGTTGGGTTTGTTTAGCTCAAAGACAGGACCCCCACGCTGGAGCAAGGGAGAGCACGAGGAATGCCACTGATATTCTTAGCAACACAGCCTGCCTCGGGTGAGACTCTCAGAGGGCAGGTGAATTAAGCCAACTGTTTTGGCTTGATGGTAGGAGGTCCTGCACCTCCTAGCCTCCAGGATCATTCTGATCATTATCCCTAATGCTCACAGTGCTCTTTTTTCAGCCAAGCAAGGTGTTATAGATAAAGGACTGTTTGCTTACTAGTATTGGCAAAAGCTAAAACGTTGCTCTTTTATGAAAGAAAAAAGCATGACAGGAAAAAACCCCAGCAAACTGAAACTCCTCAAAGCCACACTGCACTGCCTGCAAAATTATAGTAACTACGTTGCTGGCATTGTTTCAAAAAAGCTAAAATTAGTCATTGCACCAGCAGGTAAAATTTTATATGGAAAAAGGCCATTTGCAAGAGTGCAAGGGATTCAACTTAAGTCAATTAAGGGTGTAAGTAGATTGGTCTTTAAGAATGCCACATTTTAGACAACATGAAAAGTTTTTGAATTTCATTCTGTGCCTAATACAGGCTATTAAAATGAAGATTCATGGCAGAGAACACCAATCACTCACTTCAGCTAAAGAATAATGGCATGATTTTATGAGTTTGAAAATTCCCATGATAGCCACAAAGTGGCTTAGTATGTGTTCTTTGATGAACAGTATTAAAACTTGTCAAAATAATGAGGATGATGATCAGAAACTACTGAAAATGGTCACCGTATTCTTAAACACAGGGGATCATAGTATTAAGTGATGCCAGTTTCTCCAAGTTGTCATTGTCCTGAAATTTCAAAGTGATGAAGTGCAACTATTTTAGGCAAGTTCTTTAATGTTGCAGAAACGGGTGAACTACATCAAACAGGACTAGATTTGAAGTGCAAGCAGCTTTGTCTTAACTGTGGCATATAATTACCAGATAGTTTAAAGCCTACATAGCTTCTGGATATTGAAGCACAAAGCAAATAGCATTTCCCCTGAATAAATACAATTACATAATTACATTTGATGTGTAATAAAAAAGTTTTTGCATCTTGTCTTTTGCAGCGTTTACATTTGAAAAATTTGCAAAGACTGTGAATATGTTTATCTGTACACAGACCATAACCACAAATTTAACAGAAAGCCCCTCACCATGAATGGCTGGGATTCAGGCTTAGAAGCAATTTTGAGGTAGTTAGCATTATTTTGTAATAATTTCATTTTTTTTCCAGCTTTATCCTAAGTTTTCTCTGTACAAGGTGTATTTTTCAGTTATATATTTACTTGGATCAAGATTCTGTCAACCTTCTTCCATTAAGTAATGTCTTGTTTTGAGACCACTCCCTCCCAAGTATTTCTTCTGGAAAGGATGGTTCAGGAGAG
>NW_009700958.1:5708-59148 GCF_000703405.1 Apaloderma vittatum
TAGAAGAATTTGGACATCTGTATCACAGCTTTGTTTCCTCCAACAAAGTTGGATATGCCAAAGTTCTCTTCTAATACTTTGGGATGATGAATGTATTAAACATTATACAAGGACTTCCCATGCAGCTTGGCATAAGTGATATGTATTTTGTCTTGTTTATTTTAATCATAGCTATATCTTATGGTTATCCAGATGGTAGTTAGTTGTGTAATTACTTTGGGCATTTGTATTACCTCAGCATTTGCTGAGACTAAAAAGAAATCTCATTCTAAAGCATAGCGAACATGAGTAATAATTAGTTATTACTGATAACTCTTCCACAGTTGTGATAAGTGCCAAACCAGGCTTATTTGTTTATATAGTTTAAGTCATATAATAATAAAATTTTAATGTAGGTGAGTATCTTCCTTCTCAATTATCCTGAGATAAGTAAGAAAAAATTAGACACAGAAGTTATAACCAGCTGGTCTGTATTAATCTTGAGGACTTAAGTTACATGAATTTCTTACAAAGACCATGAGAGTACATGTGAAGACCACGTGGGACTTGACCTGTTTCTCGATAAGAAAAAGTACTTACTAGAACCATTAAGCCATCATCACTGTAAGTCCTTAGCTGTTTTACTTCCCAAAATATTAAGGTTTCCTTTCTGAGACCGACACACAAGCAAAAGAATCCATGTTCATTAATTGTACACAGTCTTTAAAATGATCAGTGGTAGAAATGCCAGTTTGATATCTTGTTTCGTATATTCAAATAGTATCTGCATTACAACATTGCCAAGGCTGATAAACTTTTCAGAAACCTTTAAATCTGTTAAGCTATGGAAAAAGTCTCTACTTATCCTGAAAAAGCACAAATCTATGACACTGGCAAAGACTTATAGAAGAAAAAGTGTCTCCTAAACAGGGCTGAGTGCACACTCTCGAATCAGAAAGGAACTAATATAAACCTTGATTTTAGAATTTGAATTGCATCTTGATAATTATAAACAAATAAAGGAACGAACAAATAATAAAACAACCCCAGTTTACTCATCATCGAGAGCAGTGTGATGGGGTTTGCTTTTCATGGTTCTTCTGTGTCTTAGCCAAAACTGGAAGTGTTTGTGTCATGTCAATATTGCGGTATTTCAGAAGGGAGAATTCTGGAAAGAAAGCAGTCTTGGACCGTTTTCTAGAGTGAACCAGTTCTGTAGTCTGAGAGGTCCAAATCCCCGCTTTCTTTGATGATCTGCTTGTCACCTAAGGGACATACAATTCTTCCAGTGCAAAAGAGAACAGATTTGCATTTAATTTTTTAATCACTCAATTTTCATCCTAATACAAGAGCACTTTCCTAGCTATGCAGGCAGTTGCAAATAGACTTGTTTAATACCTATTATTATTATTATTATTGTTGTTGTTGTCACTCCCTCATTATTCCATTGTCTCTTCATGCTATTTGTGTCAACACATATAACCAGTCCCATGTATTGTCCGTCTTGTTAAATCTGCTTGTCTCCCTGTTGCCCGTGCCCTTTTGCTTTCATCTCTTCTTGCTGCAGTGCAGAGCCCCGGCTTTAAGGTGCCAGGTAGGATTAAAGGCATCCCAGGGAGAACTCGTCTTTGAAGTGGCAGAGAGTAAATGCTTCGTCTCGGCTCTAAGTGCTCCCCGTGTCATTGGCTTGTGCGGCTGTGGCATGTCATTTGTAAGGATCTCTTCTTTCCACACGCTGTAGTAGAATGTAATCTGTCAGCTTTGTAACCGGGTAACAATTCACTGGCGGAGCCTGCCCTTGGTGGATGATGGTGCCTGATTAGTGGTTAATTAGTATCATATAATATCCCTGTAACAGCAGAACACATGCTTAAATGTGATTTCAAAATATATTATTCAGTTGTTTGGTTGTTGTATTCTGCTCTTACTAACATGCTGTGTCATGGCTGCACCTTTTTTTTCCAGCCTACATGTTTCACCTGATTTAGGAAGGGCAGCGATCCGACGGGTGAGCAGATTATTGAACAGCAAGTCCCAGCTACTAACACTTTTCTGATTCAGAAATAGGTTCTCCTGGACATACTTGATGAGGAGCTTTAAGGAATACCAAGATATGAACAACAGATATTTGATATTTAATAATTTGAATTTATCACCTTTCTTTGAGAGACCCATGTTGTCTATGAGTATTTATAGGCAGAGCAGGAGTGAGTTCTGAAAGATTTAAATCTAAATTGTATTGTTAGTCTCCCAAGTTTTGTAATATTTTGCTTCCTTCATTATTAGATAATAGAACAATAAGTCTGCTGTTATACAGCATATATTCCAGCAGACATTCAGAGAACTGAAAAGCTAGCGGACTATGTTCAAGCAGTCCATGTACAAATATAATTTTCCAGGAGGGTTTCTGCCAACAAACTTGAGAGCTTGAATTTTACAGTGGATGAAAGACTACAAAGTACGGCCGAATCATGCTCAAGTTCAAAATCAAAAGTTTCTCTTCTGTATTCCAGGGAATGAACAAGACACTCCAAATGCTTACATTTAACAAATTAACTGTTTATCTTTAGATTACTTCAGAGCTAAGATGGTATTTCCAAGCACTACTTCTTTCTGAAAATACAGAAACTGCACACACAAATAAATTTAGTTCAGTGACTTCTCCTAAATTTTAATGGTTAGAGTCAAAAGGACTCTTTCTATGGCCACTTATAGTGGTGTAAAACAGAAAAAAAAATCTTTAAAGTGAGAAAGATGTCTGAATTTTTCTTCAGTGACCAATACCTAAGTCCATCAACTTTTGTCTCTCAAAGAAATTTATTAAGAAGAGCTTAAGTGAAGAAAGTGTTAAGAAAAAACTCTTTGGAAATCAGCTGCTTTTATAGTGTGCTAAGGAAGACAATCAAGGTTTTCTAAAAAATTATACAAATAAATTATGTAATTTTAAGGCTCTGGATAAAGCAAAATTAATATTGTTTTCAATTGTCAGTTTAAACTTTCCTGCTAAAATTTATATAGGAAAAGCTCAGATGACAGAAGTAGGAAATCTTTTACGGGATTCAAGTATGTACCTCTTCTTTTTTTCCTCACAATTTTAAGAAGGCGTTCTGAGATACTATTGTATTTTAAATTATTCTTTTCTATGTATTTTAAGCAGTATGCAAATGTAACAGCTCTTCTTCCCACCCTTTACCTCATCCATCTGAAACCTCAACCTTCATATAACTTTGAATTTCTTTAATATCTCTCTATATTTTTTTCCATTAGTGGCAGTTCTGGATGACTTAAGTTTTACAGGCTCTTAAGTTTTCTAACTTGGCTGACGTAGTTTCTCAACAGTGACAAACTTGCCGTGCATCAGAAGATATATATGTGTTTGGGAAATTTAGTACCAGCAAACCAATAAAGCCTCTCCAGAGAAAGGCTTGCTGAACATCGCACGGGAGCAACACATCAATCAATTTCTTAATGTAGTCACTCTCCTGCTTCCTTCTTCCCCTTCCTTTTATTTATTTATTTAAAGAATCAGTCCAGAGGAAGTCGCTTTTTCTGTAAAGCCTTAACTTTAGATAATTCCTTAACAATCATCTTTATTTTATTTGTGTTTTATTTTTCAAAACAGAGCTGTTATTTTCTAGAGGATGCGAGAGGAAGTATTGAAATCTTGAAGAAATCTATTTTATTCAAAAAGAAATCTATTTTTTTGTTAAAAAAATCTAAAAATGCTGATTTTTATTTTAAAAAAAATGCAATTAATAGCAACAGCATCAGTTGGAACTGTATTCTATGCCTGTGCAAATTAAAAATATATCTCAGCTCCAAGGTGAGTAGAGGTGTAAATATTTAGAATAGAGCTGTCAGTGTATATTTATGCAAAGTTTTTACCAGAGCTCATCAAATAAGATCAGGACCTAAAGCACAAAGTTTTAGTACTCCATTTTTCTTCAGTCAGTTCTGAAAACTGACCATAACAATGTACTTGTTTAGTTTTAAATATACGAGACATTCTTGTGAAAAGAGTAGCATGACTTGAAAATCATGTACTTAATGTTAGAGAAGTGTTTTCAGATTCTTTTCTTCACAGAACAGGACAGAATAGATGTCAGGTCTTGTTGGTAGCTAGAAATGGAAGATACCATTAGTGGAAGAATTGTAGGTGGCCGTGGTTATAAAGATACCTGCTGATCAGAATAAAAATCAGAGGAAAAAAACTGTTCCGGATAGAATTAGACAGGATTCATCAGAACGACATCCGCATATTAGCTGTAGTAGTATATAGAATTATAGCAACTTGAAAACCCCAGTTTTCTTTTCCTTCCATTCTTCCAGAAAGTGTTCTTCATGCCCTTCATACTCCTGTTTTTGTGTGGCTTTAGAGGCCATTGGTAGACTAAGGACTTGTTGGACAGGTAAAGCCATATCTGAGAGAAAGCACTTGACAGAGCGGGGTTGGCTTCTAGAGCTTCAAAATTACAATAGTATGGTTTACACTCAGATTTGTACAGAATGTGGACATTAAATGACATCACTATTTCACAGCAATTGCTAAATGGCTCCACAGTCTTTTATCTTATTAAGATATCTCACAAAAGAGATATTTCTTTAAGCCTTCCTTTCATGTTGATTGTCTTTATAAGATTAAATCCAGTAAGAGCAAATAAACCATTTTTTGTGAAAAATGAAAAAAAAACCTCATATATTAACTGATTCAGTAAGATTAAATTTATTTCCATTGTTTATTTTCAACACACTCTTGCTAGCTAGCCGGAGTTATATGTGTACTGTTGTAGTATTAATTAATGATAAGAACGGTCAAAGCAATGTTACAAATAAACAAGGAAAATTAAAATCAGTGTGAAAAGAACTTGGACGTGCTTCTTGCATTAGCAAGACACATGGTGGCTTTGTCCCCCCCTTGCTTGATACTCTGACCCATTGCCCTGGTATTTGCTGATTCATATCCCTAAGATCACTGGGAGTTGTTCAATTGCCTTTACTGGTTATTTTATCACTACAGACTATGATGGTTGGTAAGTGTAAGGAGTGTGGAGCTAACTGAGGTATTTTGTCTCTCTTCCCACCTCCCTTTCTCATTTACATGTAATAACATGTACACAGCACTAAGCATTCATCAAATAAGATGCAGAAGCACTATGTGGAAAGAGATCAGAACACAGATCTCCTCTGCAGGTGTCTTGCTTTATTGGGTGGGAAGGAATTGCATTCACCGTTGCTCCTTTTTTCCAGACCAAACAAAAAGAACAACTGAATCCTTTTCTGAAAATTTTCAAAGCTACAGCAGGAGAGCGGAAATGTGTGACTGCTTGAAAAAGTGCAGTGCCTTGCGCAGCAGAGATGCAGGCTTGAGACCTTGCACTCTATGGAGGACATTTCACAAAGGTCTTCCAACCTCTCTGAACCACCACACATAAAAAGCGAAAATGCAGTCACCTCTGCCTTGTTTTGCTGTGGCCTCAAATAAAAGCCCTCTGTGGTTTCTACAGAGATTACTCTTGATGTGGGATTGGTCCTGTCAGGCTCTGAGGATCCTTACGAGACATATTCAAGGCTTTGGTTCTGTCCGATGGCAGAAGTCCTTAGTATTTATAAAAGAAAAGAAGATACATTTGCAATTTAGGAAACCTTATTGGTGAAAACTGAGATGCATGTAGAATTTAGGCATCCATCTCCTAAGTAAGCATGAAAATGTCTGAGCATGAGTTTAAGGGGACTACAGTTAGACTCTTAAATCTAACCTGCAATTCTTTCACAGGTGATTAGGGACAGAACCAGGGGGAATGGTTTCAAGTTGCAACAGGGGAAGTTTAGGCTGGACATTAGGAAGAAATTCTTCACGGAGCTGGTCATTAGGAAGAAATTCTTCACAGAAAGAGTGGTCAGACCCTGGAACAGACTGCCTAGGGAGGGGGTTGCGTCACCATCCCTGGATGTGTTCAAGTGTCGCTTAGATGTGGTGTTGGGTGATATGGTTTAGGGGTGAACTTGTAGTGTAGGATCGATGGTTGGACTTGAGGATCCCAAGGGTCTTTTCCAACCTGAATTGTTCTATGATTCTATGATTCTTACATACACTGTGCAAGGTAGTTTTATCAGAAGATTCATTTCTGTGCATGAGCTTTGTTTACCACCCCGAATTACATGTTGTGCATTTATATAACACTTTCTCATCTTACCGTTTCTCATGACAAATCTAATCCAAAAATATTCCAGGTAACCAGTTCACCCCTTGTGGGATACGTTTCTATTGGTTTAGTTGCTTTCTTCTCCTCTCACCATGAACTCTCTAACCACATCATTTAATTGGCTATAACATGACAAGTCAGACCCCAGATCCACTGAAGTCAATGGGCATCTCTCGAGTGACTTAAATGGGGTATAGACAACCCTATATAGATAACTCCATAACCCCACATAGATAACCCCATATAGATAACTCTTTGAGCTTACAGTTCATATGAAAGATGGCACATAAAAATTAAGTTTATTCCTCCATTTTATAGAAAAGTAGTCTCACGGTAATATGTCTCAGACACCAATACCATGATATGCAGGAAACTCTGAGAGTAAGTGATTTTTCTGCTTTGCACATAGAATTATTGCACTCAGCAGAGGCACACTCAGCTCCTGGAAAATGGAAATTAACTTTTGAAAATGAGGCAACAAAATATGCTCCTCTTGCATAATTGGGTTTCTCGTCACTTCATACAAGCGCAAGCAATGTTTACCAACGTGATGCTGAAGGATGCAAATATTTGCTGCACAAACAATAGGTGGGCCTTTAAAGATACTAGATGAAGCTCTTGAAGTTTGCTGATTAGGGCCTGTGTGCCCATAAAAGTGCAGAGATTAGAAAAAAGGCTTGCAAATGTATTCATAATGAGAAAGGGGAAAGGGGTTGTGTTTGGGACATGATTAGCTGGTAATCAGTAAAGAACAAACTGATTATTAGCTGTTCAATTCTTGTCAGTCTTAGGGGATTCCACTCAGTGGCCTAATTAAACTGAGCTTGAAGTCCTCACATCTCCATTCAGTGGCAATTTCATTATAATACTCAGTTCTTTGCATGAGCTTTGCCTTCCCTCTCTTTAATCATATGTTTTGCATTTGTGTAACACCTTCCTTGATTAGTTTCTCTACAGGATTAGCTTCTGATAACTGCATGGCTTATGAAAGCAAATGTCACGTATAAGCCAATCCAGATATTAGAATTTACTATCAACACTGGAATTAAAAAAATCAACTAACGTAAACATTTTTAATTACATTTTTGATCAGATGGAAAACTATTAGCTTTTAAAAAGCTAATTGTCTCTAGATGAAGCTGGTTGGTTTGTTTTTTTTTGTTTATTTTTTGTTTTTGTAAATGACTGGGATAGCCCACATCCACAAACAGTAACATGTTTGGTTGACTCCAAGACAGCCACGAAGCTGACCTAAGGATCTCCCCAGTTCAGCCCAGCTGAAGGACCACATGGAGCAGCAGAGAAGCCTCAGCACATCTGGACTTTAGCCGTTCCAGCACAGGGCCTGTGGCACACATATACCAAGAGCCATGCAAGGAAAGACGGAAAAACTTGCTTGGATTCAGACTATTCTAAATATTTCCCCATTGCTAGAACTTTACTGCTATTAGAAGACAACCTGGATACTTTTCCCCTCTATTATTTTGTATTTCTGCCTCATCTGTGCTTTTTATTTGTTGATTTGTTGAATCCAGAAATCAAACTGTGATAAGAAATGAAGATTTCTGGATGTATATTTAATCATGCCAGACACAGGAAATACTGGAAACTTTAAGACTTGTACTTTGCTTCTTATTTGAATATTATGAACACTTTCATGCAAACTAAATATATATTGTGTATTTTAATTTTTGTCGGGTACTGCTACTTCTGCTTTTGCTTTTTGCATTGTGTATGTGGAACAGGTAACAACTGAGAAGCAGAAAGGAAAATAAATAAATCCCAAATCTTCCTTCCCAAGGAAGGATAAGCAGGGATTTAGGGTTATATGCTAGGTTCAAGGGATGTTGAATTTTTTTCGATCAAAATGATTGCTGCTGTTGAATTTAGAGGGTTTTCCTATATCAAAAATTGGGATGGGGAGCATAAGCTGCCACACAACCACTGCTGTTTATATATTTATATATAAAATATACACCCTGAAGTTCACATTTTTTTAGAGAAGATGGATGGCCTGAGGGAGATTATCATGAGGGTGTTATTATATATTGTTTTATAAAGTTATGTGCTTCAGTAGAAATATGTATAAATCTAAAAGTGTAAACTGTGTGGAGGGGAATAACACAGAGACTCTTGTTAAGTCATCTCCCAGAATTGTGAAAAAAAAAGCATTGGAAAGAATTTCTTATGAATAATTGTGGTTTTCTTTGCGTTTTGGTTACGTTTTGGGGTTTTTTGGGTTTTTTGATCATATGTTAGTGTATTTTCCTCCATTATTGCTCTAAAGTGTGTAATTCACTCACACCAGAGAATTTTTAATGAAGGTTTTAAAATGTAGTAACAGTTATTTAAATCTCAAAGCATTTCTATAGTTGGCTGTTGTCATTGTCATTGTTTTAGCAAGTGAATCAAGGCATATGCTAAAGTGTGAATAGTGGCAAAACAGATAAAAGCCAAGAGTCCTGCCATCCTTAACCCCATTTCATCTACGCTTTTTCTTTTCTATGTATGATTTCTAGCAAGAAAATAACAAAGTTGGCTTCAAAAAAAGACGCATTGATAACTAAAGCATTTCATCAAGTGTGAAACTCATGTATGATAGCACACACTTCTAAAGATGAGTGAAATAACTGTTTCTATTAACGCTGTGGTGATTTATGCTGTTGCTTTCTCCTTTTATAACAATAGCAATAATGTACGCAAATACAGCTGTCACAAGTTCCGTTGTTACAAGGACTGCACAGTCAGTCCATGCTAGTAATACGAGAAACTGGTACTAATTTAGCTGGCACAGTGTTAGAGCAAGACTTAAGTCTATAAACAAGCTTTCAAAATTTCTTAGCTACCACATCCTGTATCTTTGGCAGAGTGAAAAAATTAAAAAGAGTCAAAGGCATATCTAGAAATTAAATCTTACACTACTGCATACACAGAAAATCTGTATAGTTTGCACTTCTTTTTGTACAGTACATCATTCCATGGAAAAATTGATTGAATGTCATCTAATTCAAAGAAACATTGGAGTAGATCCTCAGCTGGTGTAAATCAGTGCTGCTCTTGTCCTTTCTTTTCTGCAGATTTAGCTGGAAATCGGGATGATTTTGAATGTTAATGTTCCTGCTTCTGGGAGGTTTATTGATTTGTTCTACTTTAGTTAAAAAAAAAAGGAAATGAAAACTATTTGTCAGTAGAAGAAGACAGTAAGAAGAGAAGACCCTCAGCGTTCATTTGAACTCTCAGCCTGAATAACTTTAGTTACTGGTCATGCACTGAAAGAAAAAAAGCAGCTATTGGTCTTGTAAGAAGAGTAATATTCAATCATCAAAAAGGCCCCTGTGAAACCATTTAAACAACTTTATTGATTTTTCCCTGGTTGGCAGTGTTTAATTCAAACAACTCCCAAGGAATACAAGCATCACTGCAGGCAAATTATCAAGTGTTCTGGCCTCTATCGTTCTTTGACCACGCTGATGCAATTGTGAGTGACAAAAATGAGCATTTCTCCTCTAGTCTCTGCGTTGTCCTGTTCTAAGCTCAGAAAGACAGTGCAAAGTGAAGTCTGAACCTCCGACCTTAAGTGACGGTATTGAGAAGAAAATAAATGTTCCATGTGCGCACTTTTCTCACCAGTTACTCCAAGGTTGACAAATAATTTTTTTAAGGGCCGGAGAATGCCTTTATGAAATACCTCCATGAATTACCATCCACAGCAATTCCTCATTAACATTTGGAAAGGACACATCTGTTCCCCTGCACATACACAAGCATCATTCAAATTAAGTACTGAGTAAGCAGTAGATCTGCTACAAAAAGTGTTAGTCTGCCCGGCAATTTATAGGAGCGAGTACAGTAAATAGAAAGTCCTGGGAACAAGCAAGGTTGCTCTATGCCTCTGTGGATACATTATGTATCTATTATGTCAAGCTGATTGCAACCAGGAACTTTCTTTTTCCCTTCATTCTGTAAAGATCAGTGCAGTGAGAATCTGCTTCTTGTTACAGAAAAATGTCCCAGGTGTTTTCTCCCAACAGGCAGAAAGTGGTGTTCTCTAGATATATCTTACAGCCCTGAAAACCCCAAAGATTCCCAAGACAAGGGTGACAGCAATAACTTCCTTGCCAGTCATCTGTACATGAGCACTTTGACATACGTAGATTCAAGGAGAGATTGGAGAAATGGAATGAAGAGAATTACACTGAGTAAATACCAAGGAAGCCCATCTAGCTAAGAAAGTCCACAGGCCGAAAAGAGTTGAGAGTGTTATCGGGTTGCCCCTCCTTCTTGCAGAGAAGCACAGACTCTGGATGTGTGGACTGAGTTTGCTCAATCCCTTTTAGGTAGTCTAAGGAATAACTCACACTTTCAAGGAGTCTACATGCATAAATATCTGAATCAGGAACATCTGAATAGGAAAAAAGGAAAAAAATATTAGAATTGAAAATGGATATGAAAGAAACATTCGGTTGTCAAACATACCTTTGTAAAAAGTCTTTGGTGGTACACAAAATATGAACTCTAAGGAGTGGAAAATCACAGAAACCTTTTGAGCCTTAAATCTTGAAAAGAGGAGGATGGATGAGGGAGGCAATTATTATGATCACAAAATGGTTGCCTGTAAGAACAATATGAGCTGAATTTCGTCTTGTCTAAGACAAGCAAAAAGAAAGAGTGGACAATATGGTTTAAAGAGGGTCTGCTAAAAGACCTCAAGTTATAAGAGTGGCTTGTGAAATGAGGAATGGGAAACAATGGTAGCAACAGATTATAATCAGTTAGGATTTCTAAAGTAAAAGGAAGAAACAAACCAGCAAATAGAGTAAATATGCTTCATATCAGAAAGAACAAGGGCAGCATACGTGATGTATCATGAAGCTGAAGAAAACCAAGTTTATTAAGACATTATAGCAAGACAGAGAGTTATTTGAAAGTGGACGAGGATATGAATTCCATTTCAAACTGTGACTTTCAGGAAAGGATTTCTTTGATGAAAATGTGTTTCATCTCATGGTAAGTAACTCGGGCGGCATAAAATGTAGATATTGATGAATAAAAGTTGAGGTAGTTGGAAAATATGAATACATATTAATGACATTTATTTTGCATGTATTCTGCAAGTTCATCTGGCTTCTAAGACAGACAGGACTTTGCAATTCAATAGCTACTGTAATCAAAAAGCTGTGGAAGGAAAGTTAGAGAACTGAACCAAATGTAAAGTTAGACTACTCTAAAAATGGGGAAAAATTATCTTAGCACTATTTGTCATAACAAGCAAACACTAGCAATACTTAGAAAAGTCCTCATCACATCTGCTGAAGACACTGGAGCTGCAACCCAAAGCAGAAAGTAAAGAACCAACCTCCGGTGTGACACCGTATTGCTAGATTAAAGAAATTTTGAACTAAATAAAATTTAAATCCGAGTTTGAATGTGAGAGTCAGCAGACATAATTGACTACACGATTGGAAAAAACACTACTTTAAACAAGCCTGAGTTCTGGAAAAATATCTTGTGAAGTGTTTCATCCTGTCTCTAAATTGCTTTCCATTTCATTATTGTTTCCACTCTAACATTTCTTTAAAAAAATCTACTGTGTTCTATTTTTTTTTTTGGGTGCTGGTACATTTAAACCACAAGATCATAGTATAATCTTGCTAAGTCACATTGATAATGAGAGATCCTGTTAATTAATGCATTTTTTGAATAAAGAAAGACGTCAGGAGACACTATCAACTCCAAGAACTTCTCAATGTATTGCAATTTGTTTAGTTCTAATTATTTGTGACAGTGCTTCAAAATTTGCTAGTAAATATACTGTATTATTTGTACAAATGTAAAAATAATGACATCTATTGAGACTTCAATTTCTTTGAATGCGTCTTCTCTGAATGACAGTAGTGAACTGGTTTCAAAAGTGTGACTGAAAATCTGAAAACAAGTGAAAATCCACACTGTAACAACAACAACAACAAGATTTTAAGAATTATATTGATGATATTTCAAAGAACTCAGAAATCTCCCCTTTCACTTTCAGGTTCTCTTCAAGACAGAGAAATGTTGAGGGTTTCTTTCTTAAAATTATTTGAGAACTTCCACAGAACTAAGCCCAACTGGAAGCTGAGACAGCTTTCTGAAGATATGTAGGTAATGAATGGTAGCTAAGGTATGTATGTACTTACTTTAAACACAGTGTTAATTCTTAACCCTTATGAAATTCCCTTTTTTTTTTCCTGTGACTCTGTGTATCAACATTAAAAAGGTTGTTCATTTTTTTTCTGCACATCTTACATAGCAACAGAAATTTAATATAAAGATAATAAAAATATGAGAAAGAGTAGGTCATGGTCCCCATGTGTTGCCTGGTCTAGTTGAGAGACGTCCCTGCCCATGACAGGGAGGTTTGATTAAATGATCTCTAAGGTCCCTTCTGGCCTCAGCTATTCTATGATTCTGTGTAAAAATAAAGATAACAAACTCACCAACAGTTGAAAGACAAAGACAAAAAGAACATGGATTAGAAAAATACCTGGTCTCAAAAAGACACGTTAGACATAAAATTCTCGTGATACATCTACATGGAAGCTTTTAAGTGGATTTATAACAGTATTTTATAATTCAGCATTCCACAGAATTAAGAATACTTGAATTTCTTTTCCCAGATGGGACACTCCAAGTTCTGTAGGCTAAGCAGAAAACAATTATGCTTCCCAAATTAAGGATTTCTGCACAAGAAATAGAAAAGTTCGCCAGCAGAATGTGCAGGAGCTGAGCTCAGGATAAATGGCAGAAATAAGCTGAAAGCGCCTGTTCTGTTTGCTGCTGCTGTCACTGCTGCACTACTTCCCATTACTTCATTATGGGAAGTATTTAAGCAGACAGCTCAAGAATCATCTGGTCATTTGTAAAGGAAGGGTATTTATATCTTCCCATCTCTCAGCTTTGATCTTTGCCTCCAGGCTCTATTACCGTAATGTTCTTTATTTGGAGTTACCCTTGAAAACCACTTACAGATTGCAACTCATGTTGAATGCAGCAGCACGACTGCTCAAGGACCTTTTTCCTGCAGGACTCATGCAAACTCAACCGTCCACCTATTATTCAAGATGTGCGTTCAAGGTCTTGTTATAAGCATTAGAGTCTTACACTATCTCTTTCATTCTGACCTCAACTTTTAAACAAGTGAGGGTTGGAATTTTTAACTGCCCACCAGAGGTATCTTTTCAGATAAATTCAAGTTTATTTTTAGCAGAAATGAGATAAACAGGAGATTTAATTGCCTCCATTCTTCAGTGAACTGTAAAAAGCTTAACTTTGGCTATGATGTAGCATGACAAGCCTTTAATGGAGGTAGCAAAAGAACTTCTCCATTCTAAGAAAGTCACGGGATTTGCCCCCCAAAACCTGAGCTTGTTTCTAGCATTATAGGAACAAGACAAAAAGAATGAGACAAAATAGGGCTGTAGAGAGGTATAGAATCACCTGCCATCTCAGAAACTGGGGCTTGGCCAATAAGAGCACAGAAGTCACTGCAGATTCTTCGGGGCCGTGAGTTATTCTAGCCATGTCCTCAATATTTAAGGATGTAATCTTTCTTTTCTTCAGGTTGCTGTACATCTTAGGGTTTCTTTTCCCATTTTAAATTCCAAGCCTATCTTCTTTGTTTGGAACTGCATTTTGTTGCGGAATGGTCTTGATTACTTGGTCTGCTGGATGTCTGCCTAACATCAAGTTCCCCCTTCAACATATACCTGACCATCTGGACCACCACCACACATCCACAAAAAAATCCAAAACAAGCTAAAAAAACCCCCCAAACTTGACAACTTACATATGTTACTTTTAATGGCAGACACGCATTGAACATTTTGGCCCAGTGTAGCAAACCTAAATGTCCTAGTTGGGAGAAAAAGAGATTGAGGGACTATATCATTGCTCTCCTCAGAATCCTGAGGAGAGAAAGTGGAGAGGGAGGTATTGATCTCTTCTCCCTGGTATCCAATGACAGAACGTACGGGAATGCTTCGAAGCTGTGTCAGGAGGCATTCAGGCCTCATCTCCTTACTGAGAGGATGATCATATGCTGGAATAGGCTTCCTAAAGAGATGGTTGATGCACCACATCTGTCAATGTTTAAAAGGCAGTTCAACAATATCCTTAATAACATACTTTAACTTTTGGTCAAGCCTGAAGGTTTAGGTTAGATATCAGGAAATACTTCCTCAGCGAGAGGGTGCTCAGGCATTGGGATGCACTGCCCAGTGAATTGATAGAGTCACTGTGCTGAAAGTGTTTAAGGAAAGGCTGGATGTGGCACTTAGTACCACGGTCTAGCCAGTATGGTAGTGTTGGGACATAGACTGGACTTGATGATCTCAGAGGTCCATTCCATTCCATTCCATTCCATTCCATTCCATTCCATTCCATTCCCACTTGCAACCCAGAAGGCCAATCACATGCTGGGCTGCATCAAAAGCAGTGTGGCCAGCAGATTAACAGAGGTGATTCTCTGCCCCTCTACTCTGTTCTAGTGAGATCTCACCTGGAGTATTGCGTCCAGCTCTGGAGGCCTCAACACAAGAAGGATGTGGATCTGTTGGAGCGGGTCCAGAGGCCACAAAAACGATCAAAGGGCTGGAGAACCTGTCCTACAAGGACAGGCTAAGAGAGTTGGGGTTGGGGTTGTTCAGCCTGAAGAAGAGAAGGCTCCAGGGAGACCTTATAGCGGCCTGCGAGCACCTAAAGGGGCTACAGAAGAGCTGGGGAGGGACTGTTTACAAGGGTGTGTAGTGACAGCATGTGGGGAAATGTTTTTGAACTAGAGCAAGGTAGATTTAGACTAGATACTAGAAAATAATTCTTTACAAATAGGGTGGTGAAACACTGGTACAGGTTGCCCAGGGAGGTGGTGGAGGCTTCATCCCTGGAGGCATTCAAGGCCAGGCTTCATGGGGCTGTGAGCAACCTGATCTTGTTGAAGATGTCCCTGCTCACTGCAGGGGGGTTGGACTAGATGACCTTTAAGGTCCTTTCCAGCCCAACACATTCCATCATTCTATGATTCTATTCTACTCTATTTTCTAGAAGGACAAGAAATCAGATATGTAGAAAAATGGGCAGAAGGAGAGCACAAGTAAAACTTAGGAAGAACGAGAAGGAGTTGCGTTGGTTTTGGATCCTTAAAAACGATAAAGGAAAAAATCTGAAGTGAAGCTCCAGTTAAGCAGATTCACATGTAACAATGCCTCATCAGAGACAGGAATTCCCGTAAACCATCATTTACATGAAAAATTGGATTGGCATGGAACAAGGGACTTTTTTTAGGAAGTGTGTAGCATTTCTCAGTCCATTAGAAAAATGAAAGGTTTCTTGAGTTTCCCTTTGAAAGTCAAGCACCCATGCCTCTGTAATGATGATGACTTGACAGCTAGTTAAGAAATCTCTGCTTGTCAGTGTCCTGACAATTTCTGTGTTGAGATTGTGTCAGTCATTTCTGAAATTTCTTTAGGAAGCTTCATCGGTTGTGACAGAGTTGTTGAGCAGTAGCAGGTGAGCTCTACGAGAGATACCCTACCCTTAGCTTTTCAAGATGACGACGAAGAGACAATAAAGATGTGCACTTATGTGCCTCTCAAGCTGGCCAGCTCCTACTGTCAAACACTGTCAAATACTCTTATCAAAAGCTCTGAAAGGGGAACATCAAAGGTCTATACATCATCTCTGTATATGTAAACTATGACTTTACTTAATCCGTGTATAATCTCACTTAGATCAATATACATCCGTCACTGCATTATCACTGTGACTTCATCACTGGTGAGTGATGTAACCATTGTCATCGCCCTCTACAGCTCATCACAGAAAGACTGTTAAGGAAAGTATGTTTGCATTTTCTGCTTCCATAGCCCTGTCACAGCAGGTACTGGGCACTACCAGGACATACTGCCATGCTGTATCTTTGTCACCACCTTTGTGTGTCCTATTAAATGAGAACAATAAACATTTATTGTTCAAAAAGAAAGCTTCCTCACTGATTCCCAAAGCATAAGGTACATAAATAAGAAGATTTTGCATTGTTAATTAACTTGGTCTTTCATCTTATCCTTTTTTTACCAGTTTACCCATAGTCTATACATAAACCACAGATATTTAAATTTTTTAGGCAGAGTTATTATTATGCAAATAAGTAAATAAATAACATCAAGTGCACATGACAACATCAAGTACACATTAAAAAATTCCCAGGCAAATTATAAGTTGGCAAAAATACAAATAGCTTTCCTTTAAAAATGTGGGTGTTGTAACTCTGCTGTTTTTTCAGTGTCTTTCCTCCCCACAAAACTTGTGATGGGCAGCTGCTGGTAATAGTTATGTTGATTATAGATGAGAACTGCACCAAGTTACTTGTTTTCATGGGTTAAAGATTTATTTCCTAAACTAATATAATAATGCCTAACATGAAAGTAATTAAACTAACATATTAATGTCTAACATGAAAGTAACTGCAAAGTTTGGGCTCTCAACAAGGAACCTGGTATTATTTTCATTGCGAACAGTGAAATTCTATAGCTGGTGCCCGGGCTCGGGCACTGGGACTAACGGTTCAATCATGTCAGAGACTTTTCACGTCCATGTTACAGGGCTGTGCATTATGTCCCTTCATTTTATTATTTATATTTTTTTTCATCAAGAGAAATACATATTGAGAAACAGTGAAACTCTAGAAAGCTGAGTGTGATAGGTCATTAAAGCAATGACTTGATGTGCCTATTTGGAAGTTATTGCTTTACCTCATTTGCCTGCCCTGGCTTTTTAATTCTACAAGGCTGTTTGCACAGGTGTCTTCCTCCCAGGTAGGATCAGGAGACCAGTTGCTTTGATTACCCATTGGCATATCTGAACAACACATCTACACTGCACTATTTCCACAAGTTCTTCTTGAGATTCTCCAAGTTAGCAGTGAGCAAGCTCTATCTAAATGACACGAGGCATTTCTGCCAGCATTATACACACTGCTTGTCTCACTTCAGCTAATCAGGTCTGCCTTTCGTCAAAGCTGCTACACGGTGATGGTGCAGCTATACGCCTTCTCAAACATGACTGGTCCATGCGAGCTTTGGAACCTCTGTGCCTTCATAACCATGTATCCTGCTGACATATACTTGATACACTTGATAACACGTACTTGTTGATACTGAACTGTATTCTGACAGCAGTTCTATCTCCCTGCCCTGAAATACACCTTTTTGCTACTCCCAGGTGCTTCATTCAGCGCTCCTCCTGATACTTCTTAACACACTTAGGGTTTTAGCCAAGGCAAACTCATGCTCTTTAACAGTATTTACCACTCACCTCTGTGCTTTGGTGAGAACAACGCTGACGTTCAGATATTGTGGGCGTTACACTTCACAACTACTTCATTTCACAAGCCGGTGAAGATGGAACCTAATAAATGGACAATGACATGAACAGGGTCATACAAAAGAACCCAAGACAGTAACAGTCCTCTGATTAAGACTTCCTACTTCATCTTCCACAGTTGCAGGCATTTTCCATATCATTCTGCTATTATTCACTGCCCCATTACAACCCCTCACAATTCACCCCTGAACAGTGAGCTGTTCAGAAGGTGTGAGGTGCCAAGATGTGCCCATAGGAGAATTATAAAATTCACTGCTTCCCACAAAGTTTTCACATTGTTTTAGCTGCTTTCATTCATTTTACTGTTGTTCACAGTGCAATTCATCCCAGTTAGCAACCTGTTAGCTCTGTGGGTGTTGTACATGAGCAATGATCATGCAAGGAGGCCATATGGGCCCCATCTGCTTCCAAGAAAGTAATGACGGTTTGACCATTGACTTCAAAGGTAACAAGACCATGTCCTTCATAAACAGAGTGCACAACACTTCCTAAATAGGCAGCAGCTGCCCAGGAGGACAGAGAGGAAAAGAAAGACTCTCCAGGGTTAGCCACAGCATCAGTGAGAGCGTGCCAGTCCGTTGTTTTAGTGTGGAGTCTCCAGCTCACTATCTACTGCCTGGTATTTCTTGTTCAAACACTCAATTCCATCCATTTTTTTTCTACCAAGTCAGGCCCCATTTTTGTTGTTGTCTTTATTGTGTCTATTTACCTCCTAGCATGCTACTGAAAAACACCGTTCAGATTTAATTTATGGTTCCTGACTGACCTTCATAACTTGCTTACTGTGAAAGAATTATACTGAAATCCTGGGCACTCATGCCAGGAAAATGACTGAATAATGCCCTGGAGATTGGGTTTTTTTTGTTCATGTGTTTCTTTAGAAAAAATATTTAGATTTATTATAACACTTTACATCAGTCAAAGAGCTGATCCCCAGTAATAGTTTTTATACCTATTAGTTCGTGTTGAAAAAATAATAGAGAAATGCAATGAAGGATGATGGTAAAACTTAAGATGTGATTAAAAAGAGAAATGAGAATAACATTAGGTCTTGTTCTGCTAATGTACTAAGTTATAAAATAACCTAGACCTTTTCTATAATTTAGATGCACTTCATTAGTTTTGTTAGTCAAGGGTGGCTTCTAGGCTAAGATCTACCAGCTAAACCAAAGTTAAAAAATCTCCAGACTCTGATCTTCAAGCTGGTGGGAAAACATAGCCCATCTAACACTCCACCTGAGCACTGACCCTCAGGGCAAAATCTCATGCTAATGAAAAATATTTATCTGACCAGTGAAATCTGCTTTTCCCAGCCCAGTTTTTCCTAATTGTTTGCCATTCCTTATGGACCATCCTGGAGGTGGTCTACCATATCTAAAGTTTACACTTGTTTCTTTTTATAGGTTTCTTTCATACTTCTGAAAACCTGGTTTTAAGTCTTGTGTTTCCCAGTATCTAGACAGATTATCTTTTCATAGGGGCTGGTCTATATTTATACTTTTATTAAAGGAATGTCTAGTTGTGTGAGCAATCCCAAGCTATTAATAGGTGTTAGTTGACTTTCTGTCATACACTGTACTGATTGAAAAGTATATATACTTTAAACAGACAGAATAAACAGGTACGGGCTGAATTTTTTAAAGCAAATAAACTTTTCCTTGAATATGTATTCTCAGTAATTCAGAATTAATTCTGTATACATGTCTAAATTAGTAATACATTTTAGTTGAATGAAACAACCTCTTTTAATGATAGGTAAAACAACTGGATTACCATCGTGCTTACAAAGCAAAACTAACAAGTCTGCCCACATCAGGATTTAGACATCTGCTTGTACCAGCCAACTCCTCTCTGCCACAGATTCCAAGGGACTTCAGCTAGGCTGTGGAGCTATAGGATGTGTTATGCTGAAAGTTTCTTGCAGAATGATACAATTTGTGTAAAATATTTCGTTATTCACTAGGCCATGTGACTAGGTGCTCCTTTTCCACCAAAACAGGAAGACAAGACACTGCTGTCTAAGAGGTTTTTCAAGGTGTGCAGGTTCCATGGTATTACTATCTGTTTATTCCAGATCTTTCTACAGATATTCAGAGTTATAATAGAAAATACAGTACAAATGCCTATGAAAACAGATGGAATAATGAGATGCTTGAGATGTGTCTAGCAGTCCCTATTGTTACATGAAAGAAAAGCCAAAATGCCTTCTCAGAATAGCTTAAGATGTTGTATATCTGATACTACTTTTTCATATGGTCACTTTATCTAGCTGTCTATTGCATAATCAGAAATGAAAGATGGCACAATGGTGATCAGACATTGATGTCTACATGAACAGCCAGTGTACTGTCCTGAATAATCATTTTGCATTACGATACTGCCTGCCTGTCAGAGGTATTTGAAAATTTCTGCTATACTGCATCCAAAGGAAAAGATCAGATCAAGGCCTTAATATTAGTGTTTATTGACATCGATCCTACATATGAATAACCTCCTCTCTTCTTGAATTCTTTCTTTCACATCCCAAGGGCATTTAAAGTTATCTTCAGAATCCCGTCATTTTTCTGTTCCCTTGAAGAACATCCTTGAAAACCATTTTTTTCAGTCCTGGCTTTGTCTTTACTCCTAGCAGACTGCTTCTTTGCAGGGTTTCTCAAGAGCAAAGCCTTCTTCTTCAAACCTCTGTCTGGAGCCAAATTTCTGAGCCAAAGCAGGAGAAGGAAAGAGGATCAGCCATGTCTGGGCACTCATAATCTTCTTCATTTCCACTCTCCTGGGGCGATATTAGTTTGTTTTGTGTGTGCTCTTGCTGATTTTCCCTTATGCAGAAATCCCTTCGCTACGCCTTGATACACAGGTTTCTTGTGACCATTTTGAGAAGCTGACTATTAAATCAGTGCCTTGTATGCACGGCAGCTTTAAAAAGTTATAAACCATAGGAAACATGCAGAGAAACACATAATGAGAATTCCTCTTTCTGTACATTAGTTGAACCTGCGTATCATCCAGCACTAGATTTCTGTTTTCTAAATACTCAATGCTTTGATGTGGGCTGGGTTGGGCAGAATAAAGAAGGGTCAAGCAGGTCATAACATCCTGACAAGCTCTTACGAATTCAAGCTGCAGTCAGCAGAATCTCAGCTTCAATCTCATTAGGAGAAATATGGAAGTATCAGAAATGACATTCTAGCTTTTGACTTGCCGCCAAAACATAGAGCAGGAGGGTAAAGGGGCTTTATTTTACATGTACTTTTAGCTGGATATTTTATCACTGCAGTGGATCTGCCAGGCAGCAATCTCAATCTTATTTACTAAGCAGCAGACCTACACAGTTACGTTAAAGGTTTGGTTTTTTCCCCCCACATTTTCTTTCTAAATGCTGAAGGTCTTTACTTAGAACCTGAAGTGTCACGTGAGCAGCACTTGCTTATTAGGGAAGATTCTTGTCAAGAAAAACCCCTTTTGCAGAGACTGTTATGTTATTGATCTCTAGTCTGAGAAGGTATAGACGGCCTGACCTTGACCCAAGGTGTGCCTAAGTAGGGGTTATAATCTCTCATTACAAGTGGAAAAGTGCGTTTTATTATGCTGTCAATAGACATTTCATAGGTCATCAATCTTATCAGTAAGTTATTCTATACTTTTAACATGTGGTCATTTTCCATGTCTTGTCTGAAAAAACACATGTACGGTATGTCCTCATTAAAAGATTATATTTTTCTTTTGCTCTTCCTTTGCCAGACGAAGGTCAGGGCAGTGATTAGTCCTCTGTCTCAGCAATGGACAAAAATCTTTGGCCCAATACTTTTTTGTATATCTATACTGTGTATTTCAGCGTTTTTTTAAGGAATTATATTTATTCAATACCCATTTTTTCCTTTCTTTATGAAGAATCTCATGGGTCTTTTGTATAGGAGGGCTAACATCAGAAAGAGAACAAAGAAAAAAAAGGCAGAAGCTATTTCATGAAGATAATAAAGAAAGATTGAAGACAGAGGTACTGAGAATATAGTACATAGTATTATTTTGGGACACCAACAAGAGTAACAAATTCCGCAAAAATTCACAGTGTTTTTCCAAACTCCTGAAAAGATCAGCTAAAAGCTTTAGTTGGCAATATGCAGTAACACAGTCTGCATAAAATGTCTTTGCTGCTAATTGGAGTGAATTCATGCCTTCCCCATTGTAAGTCAAAACGGCACAAGCTTTCTCTCACTGATAATGTTGCAAAGGTAGCCTCACTTCCATCTATTAATGTCATCTCTAGTGTGCCTGTGAAATTTGCCAGAGCTGATTAGAGCAGATATTAAATGATAATTGGACATTTAGTGCTCATCAAACAGAAAGTGACAGATGGGCCACTAATTAAATTATAGTTCTGACATTATTCACAATGGTTTATGAATCTTCAGTAGCGACCTTCATGCATCTCTCCTCTCTTTTTGGGGATTTGAGAGTGATAAGAAAAAAAAAAAAGAAGACGACCCTATTAAAAAAGTTAACAAATCCATGTAAAGTGAAAAACTTTTTTTTACTTAATTGATCCCTCCATAGAATTATGTAATTAATTATAATATAGTACAACCAATAATCAGATTCACGTAAGTCAAGCTAAGTGGCTAAAGTTGGGAGGATAAATTAATCATATGCTGGAAGAGGTAGGCATGTTTTAACTAGTTTTTCATTGTGGAAAAAAAATATGCCTAAACATAGTCTAAAAAGGAAATTAAGCGCCTTTTCTACTATGCTCCTTGACTTATTAAGTCAAGATTGCACTACCTACTGTCTCTATCAGCTAAACAAAAAGGCTTTCCTTAATAAAAAAGGTTAAAAACCTGAACTAGAGAGTCACAGTTGCTGAGCCAGAACTACACATTAACTTTCAATTAAAAAGGAAAGCACACTAATAATTACCTTGTAACTTTGGTTTCAACAGTTTTACTTCACTTTTTAGTCACCAGTTTTAAAAGTTAACAGCTGTAATATCCCTGGTTATCAGCAGTCTCCTTTTTTCTCTAATCTGTTTTCCAATAATTGGTCAAATAATATGCATATAAAGAACACTCAAATAGATAAAAAATAAATTCTAGCTTTAGTATTTCCATGTGATTCTATTTGTTTATAACATTGTAGGACCATTATTGGATTAAAGACATTAATATATACCTATACCATGTTGCATGTGCATATATAGGTGGATACACACATGCATACACTGTAAGAATTCAGAGACATATTACTGTGATAAAAAATGAGTAACTCTTATTTAGATAAGAAATATTATTTTCAAGAGGGACTGGTCCCTAGACCAAAAATCCCATCTATATATTGCTAGCAATTAGCTTGTTAATATGAGGATATATAAGTATACTTTAAATTTTTACTGAGAGCTGTCTAATTTTTTTTTAATATTTTGTTTAACAGAAGTATGTATAAGTATTGTTCATGAAGTTATTATGCATGTGTATCTTTGTAACTTCATTTTTTCCAAGGCATTTTCTGATGGGTGGAAAGTATAATAAATATTAAAACTGGAGTTCACAAAAAAAAGAAAAAAGCATGAACAAACAACACCTCCAAAAAATAATCAAACAATAATAAGTAAACAATAAACAAAAACAATAAATGATAAACAATAAACAAAACAAATAAACAATAAACAATAAGAAATCATGAACAATAAACCCTTGGATAAATAAATAAAATCCTTAAGATGTTTTATTAATATGCTTCATCTCTACACTATGCAAAAACAACTGTGATTTTGAAAAACTATTTTTATCTTCATATGAACCTTGCTTTTTTGTCATTTATCTAGCTTTTCAGTAATGCAATAGAAATTTTTTAATCTGTATGGTTCCTGAAGTGTCTCATTCACACATGACCAGAACTTCCAAAAGAAAGTATGTAAAACACACAATACTCAATTCCATCTAAACTGCACAATAATGTGAGATTAAAAAAAACCCAAACAAACAAACAAAATCCCCAACATAAAATTTGGAAAGTATTAGTAAATGTCTATAGGAAATAGGCTTTTTTTTAAGTGGAATTTAAGAGTGTTTGGCATCAAATATAGCTAATGTGAGAAACATATCCTGAGTGAATTTTAAAACACTGTGTCCAAACAGTAAAGATTAAAATGCTGAAGAAAAGCAAAATGTTATTGTTCTGAAAGGATTGCTCTCCTCTGAGCTTTCAGAAGCCTCCTGCTGTGAAAGTCATTTGGGCTTAATGGAAAACTCCTTGATTCAATTATACTCAATGGACCTTTTTCTTCTCTCCGTTAAACCGGTATAAATGTGGAGTAACTTCACCACCTTCAGTAGTTACTCTGGATTTATACTGCTGCCTCGGTCTACCTCATCTCCTGCTTCTGCTCAGCAATGGGTATTTGCAGGGGTAAGTAGCTTTGCAGGATAGTCTTCTCTACATTTACTTTCATTCTTTTTCAAGCTACCAACATGAGAAAGCCCATTAATCGCTGCTCATGAGATCTGTGTTGTGAGATCTGTGTTTCTGCTACATTATGTTCTGGAATGTGCTTAGATTCTTCATAATTTCTGTTCAAATTCGCTCTTACTATCTGATTCTTGCAAAGCAGAACGCTTTTTACTTCAAAGGCACTTTATATCTGAAAATCTTAGCCTACTTTAGGCACACTAAGAAGGTGCAAACTCCTATGCAGTGAGCCATTTGTCTGAATTTAACTTACACTTTTAAAACCATGTATCAATCAACTTTCTCAGCAGAAATCAACTCCGTTTCACCTTGAAATATAGTCCATACAGTGACATGATCAAACAAATACAGAATTTCCCCAACCAGAGCTGATTTCAGCCTCACAGTGGGGCACACACCTTGCTTCAAATGTTTTTAAACTGGAAGAAATGCTCCTGCGTATTTCACAACCTGTGTCAGGGCCCCGAGCAAATTTTCCCCCTTCTGGGAGTTTTTGCAGCTGAGTTCAGGGGTTCAGCTGGCTGAGCCTCAGGTCACCTGTTTCATTGATAAAAGTTGTTGTGAAGAAAGCTAGACTTGAGGGCCTGCCTCTCCTTTCCCTTGGGAACCGCTTTTAAGAAGAAACTTTACCGCCAGCCCCAGCCTGTGCGACTTCGCAGAAGGGCAGCGCTGAAATCGGTGACGGATCTCCCACCCTCGTCCATCCATCCTGCCCTTGACCCATACCCACTGGCTGGGCTTCCCAGCCTTCCCTAGGACCTTCCTTGTCACTGTGGACTTGCCAGAAGATTATTGCACTATCTCTGACTTCAGTCTGGACGTGACCTTGACGCTAATTTGTCACTTGGAGTGCTGGCTGACCGTTGGAGATCCCCTCTCCCCCGTCTTCTGAAGAAGACAGGGAGGAGAAGGAGGATGATGACCTTAAAAAGATTATTACACTATGTCCGACTTTGATCTGGACCTGATCTTGATGCTAATTTGTCACTTGGCATGCTTGCTGATCGTCGGACATCCCCTCTCCCCCACCTTCTGAAGAAAACAGGGAGGAGAAGAAGGATGATGACCTTAAGAAGAAACGACCAACAGTAGACGCCTCTTCTGGTGGTCGAGAGGTTATAGACATCAAAAGGTTGGAAGGTCAAGAAGCCAGAGATCTCAGTCCGGGAACCAAGCAAAAGGAGAGGGCTCAGCCAGCTGAATTTCTTAATCCAGACAACTAAGCTCACTCAACTAAAACGATGAGGGCTCTCCAGGCCCTGACATCCTAGTTCAGAGGAAAGTGACATTTCAGACCTTTGAAAGAAATAGTACTGCAAAACTTTGTGTCATGGAGTAGTGAAATATGAGTCTCTTCTCCAGGTAAATATTTCATGGAAAGGATGTTATCCAGAGGGATCTTGACAGGCTTAGAACAGTCAGAATCCTGTTACCACGTGAACAGGCTTCATACGTTCATATCACATACATAGTCTGTTTTGGCATTTTGATATGCCTTTCTCTGCAAGGATTTTGCTTTCTGTAAATATCATATTTTTTTCAATATGACTGTTGGGACACCATAGATACCATTGTTATTTCTCACAGGGAAACCAACACCTGAGTTACAGGATCAGAAGAGGAAACAGACTGGTGAAATGATCCACAGCTAGTAAACAGTAAAATAAAACTAGGGCTTAGCAGAGAGAGGGAAAAGTAAATGATTCCATGCATGGGTTGAGAGAGAGGTTTGGGCTCCCATGATGGTGTTCTTAGGTGCTGTCGACAATATCTGCTGTTGGAAGATGAGAACTTGTTCTGCCCATGGTTTTTGCTGGCAGGGTGTGGTCAAGCCTTGAACCAAAAGCCAGAATAGACCTTGGTTAAGCAGCTTTTTGCCAGTTAAGATCAGGATGGAGTTTGTTTCTGTCCACAGTAAATTATCTTAATGTATCCAAGAGATCAGGAGGATCCTGAAACATGTTAAAAGCAACAGCGTTACACAGCTGAATGATCCACGTTTTATCAGTGCTCTTCTGCACCACTTACATCTCACCAACAGAAGTCCCAGTTGCTTGTCTAAACCCTAGCAGATCTGATGAAGTCATTGGCTGTTCACACTGAAAAACCGGTGCAGAAAACCATAAACAGTGCAAACAAAGGCTGCTGGGGTGGGAACATCCCGATGTACGGCATCGTGTGGAAGGCAGAGCCTGAGGAAGCACTGCCACAAGTTGAATCCAAATCATCAGGCAGGACCTGACCTGATGACGATGGGTCAATGTCCTCTTTCCCCGAGTCTATGATGTACTGGTCTGAAGGGGATTTAGGGATTAAGCTTTGAATTGTGTGTATACTTTGTGTTTTGCAGAATAAGAATTACTATACTACTCCAAACATCCATCCAGCCCAGTAAATACTTTGCTGAGTGCCTGTCACTGAGTTCTGTGGTTATCTTCTAGTGGTTTTCTAATTGATTTTTCCATTTGACATTACCATACATGCATTCATTACAGCTTGTATCATCAGACACTGGAACAGACTGCCTAGGGAGACAGTTGAGTCGCCATCCCTGGATGTGTTCAATTGTCATTTAGATGTGGTGTTGGGTGATATGGTGTCAGGGTGAACTTGTAGTGTAGGGTTAATGGTTGGACTCGATAATCACAAGGGTCTTTTCCAACCTGAATTCTTCTATGATTCTATGATTCTATGCACGTCATGGGATGCAAAGAGCCTAAGTGCATGGAAAAGGAGGGACAGGGAAGAGGAAGCATGAAAACCCTCACACTCCCACTTAACTGCACAAATTTAAACCCTTTCCAACTCAGAATAAGGCGGAAAGCTTCAAAATTCCTCAGTCGTCTTCTGCTATTCCTGAACACAAAATTCTTACTATTTCTAGGTGCAAATCTTCCTTAAAGCTGTTCTTATGATAGAGGAATTTCCATTGTTTCAATCTTAAATAATTTCTGATGTCTAGATCAGGCTACTTGGTGATGATGTACATGGTTTTTCAGGAGAGCCTTCAATCAAAAGAGTGCTGATGATTATGCAAAATAATGATTCAAAATTAAGGAAGATGCCTTTTTAATCTTTGTTCCTACATTCTCTGTACTTCTTAATTAATTTTTTCTAGTCATGACTGATAATATTTTCAATTTGTTCAGCAAGAGGGATTCATCTGATCAGTTTCTTAGAAAATTAGAAAGAATTCAGGAGTGAAGTGCTACTGCAAGTTTGAATGAACAATGGCAATTTGCTATTTTCCACAGGATCATTGACTTAAATATATTTAAACAATTGATCTAATAAGGTAAGTTTCAAGAATGAAAAGTTCTTCATAATTTTTTTTCTTTTTTCTTTAATGGCACTTGTAATTGAAGCAGAAAAAAAAGAATAAATGTAATTTTTTATCGTTAAGATGTTTAGGCTTAAAAATGTCATAAAATTGATTAGCTTCTTCGCTCAGGGGTATGCGGTCATGAATTCACTCACATTAGACCACAATGAGCATGGCTTTCTCCTTCTGATTTGTCTGGTGCTGCAAAGGGAGTAAATCACTGCAGAGATGTCCCGTCATCCGTCCCCTCGCTTACCTGCTCCATCTGTCACTTTTCTCCAGTGATTCATTTGATTAATCTGCCACTTTATAGTATTACTCTTTTTAAAAGAACTGATGTTTTCAGCCACGACTCCACTTCTATCTTTTATGGTATGTTTTACAGTTTGGCCTGTATTGACACCCCCTTAATGAGGATAATAGGATTTTGATTTCAATAAGTTTTGGGTTATGCTTTCTCCTCTCACACTTCGTGATTTTAAAGAACTTGTAAAAGAGAAGATTTTTTTCTCTTTTCAAGAGCACAACGTTTGTGAATGCATCCATGTTTATCATAAAGATTTTTCATAATTTTGGTGTGCTTTAACCATCAGAACAGTGCTTCCAAGAACACTTTAGTTCTAGTGTACATACACATGCAGAGTCCACATTCCTAAGTTACATACGGCATTTAAATTATGATTATCAATTAATTCTGCAGACGGACAGAAGCAAGAGACACTGTAAAAAAATAAAAAGGTTAGAAATGAGGTCAATTTTATTCTTAATTTCTTGATAATAACTGAATGATATCTTTACCCTGTAGCAGCCACAGGTAAATAAGAAACTCTGCAGCACTTGAGACAAGTCATGGCAGCCAGTAGGTGCCCAGACTGTGCATGGCACAGTAGTGAAAAACAGCAAGGAAGAACATCATCTGCAATGAATGATAGACAGGAATTATTGCTTGCTGGACATTATGAATATTTTGTGTCATCGTACAGCAGTTGACTTATGGAGAGTTTTGTTTTTCAATAGACACAAGAGTTTTAGAAACTATACATTAAATGGGTGGAGTTCTGAAAGACGTATGACTGTGCTGATGTGGTGGTAATGGCTCTTTAGGGGCTTCCACAGTGAAGGGAGCTTGAGGGGAACCCAAGAAGTGATTGATCGTGCACTGGTTTAACTGGTTTATCCAATGCTTTTGACTCCATACACAGAAAGAAGGAATTAGTATATTTATTACTGAAGCATCTAGGCCAGATTGTCCCTAAAATTTTGGTAAAGCAATGGAATGAGTGTTGTCTAATATTGGAAGCCTCATATTTTTATTAGTCACTAAGGCTTGATGAACCTATGACATGACATAAACTCCTCTGTAAAATAAGCACTTATTAATGACCTAAGTCATTATCTCCTTCTAGCAACTGCTGTATACATGTAATTTTTACGAAAACACTATAGCTCATTGTATGCTGTTCTTGTTTATACTTATAATTTAAAGTGACAGACAGTTCGTGAAATTTAAAATTTTATCTGCAGAATCAGCTAACAATAAATCAGTAAAACTTAGAAGCAGCTGATACAAAAATTAGTGAGACAGACTATTCTCCTATGCACAGTATATTAAAACCAGAAGTGGACATAAATGTTGCATTAGGTTATGTATATTGATTAAACCTGATGCACTATGTTGTGATGTAGTCTGTAGAGTATTATCTAGTATAACCATATATGACACCTTTGGGTTTTGCACATCTCTCTAGGCCCAGTTAAGGAACATTAAGTGTTTAGTTCAGTAGCTAAGTTACTTAACTAACTTTCACAACTCCGAAACACCAGGTTAGAAGATTGCCTCGTGAAAAACAGTGTGGACAGATTAGTGATTTAACAAAAAAACATGCTCAGAATGTAAGATGCACATACGTCTCTAACAGTAGCAGCACCCACTAAAGGATTTCTTCCATCCGGCCATTCACTTTAGCTTCCTGTCACCAGCTGACTCTACGCACCTGATTTTAGAATGTCTTGTATATAAATCAGTGAATTGACATAGATTAAAAATACCTTAGGGGAAAGAAATAAAAGCTGCGGCAACTCCTTAAGCTGGCATTGCTATAAAGAAAGGTAAGGATTGAGCTTTCGGGTAACTCACGGGGAAACTGCAGAACATCAACAAGTTAAAATGTAGTCAACGAGAGGAGTTTAAATTGGTAAGAATGAAAAAATAGCTTGATTGCGGCAAGCATACCACAGGAAAAATGCAGGTGGAGATGTTGCTAGAGATCTGTGGTGATAGTTCATGCTGTTCCAATGGACAGTTTATTTGGAGGGAAACTAGTGGCTGGCTATCAATAAAGTATAAATCAAAAAATTTTAATAGGTGTTTTCTAACCCCTGCCCCCCTTTTAATGGGAAAGGAATAATTTTATGAGGCCATTAGATACAATACTGAGTTGCTTAGATAGTTATAAGCTCCTTAGCTTTGTATGTATGTGGCTTGTGTCACTGTGCATAAGCCCTTTGCAAACACAATTTAAAACTGCAGCCTGCAATTTTTTTCTGGGTGATCAATGTGACTAGAGTTCAGGTTTTTTTCTGACTTCTCATTTTGTCCTGTATCTTGCAGCTAATAGGCTGCTAATTGCAAAGTGGGTCTCCATTTTGCAAAAAAAAAAAAGTGAAGGTGTCAGTTAAATCTTTCCATTTATTTTTGAGAGTTCTTAGAAAACTCGTTGTTCAGTCTAGACTTTGGGAGAATGAGCCAAGTTCTTTTACTTCCCTATCCAGGTTAAGTATGCCTTTCTTAAAAGCCAGGGCTTTGGAAAATTATGGTCTGTGTGCTCAATATTGTGCAGCTCCTGCAGCGGGTTAACATCAAAGACACTAGAGCTTTTTCATCTGTTGACCAGAAATGTGGACACTTATTTCTCAGAGGTCAGCAAGCTTTTCTGCGGAGGTGATCATTGTAGTACTATAGCGCTTCACACACATTAATAGATTAAGCTTCACAGTGACCTGAATTTGAACTTAAACATGCAAAGATCTATTCTTCAAGTTTAGCTGCTCAAAGTGCTCAGACTTTTGAGCTACTTCTGTTTTTTTAATCATGATACTCACCTCCAGACTAAAGAAAACTATATATTGTCCATATTCCTGCTTGGCAGGATAAAAGGCACGTACAAGTGAATACTATGAATAATCCAGCAGACTCCATGGTGTAGACAGAAAGTGTGTGAAAAATATTGAGGAGCTAGAAAACAAGGTCGCCAGAAACAGAGGAACCTGAGTTGGGACTGGTAAGGACTGGAGTGAGTGGAAATTTTAGTGCTTGAATTATTTCCCTGGGTTTTGAAACCTGAAACAGTAGCATAAACGCATGTGTTCCTCCTCCTTACCTCAAGTCAGGAGAAGATCAGGATTTGTACAAGAAGTGTGAGGTGTGTAAGAAACTGTTTACATGGAAGATGACAATAAGTTGTATTCAAGGGAGAATTCAGGAGCTAGAAACGATTACCAGGGTTCTTCAACAAACATTTTCACCTTGTTTAAGGTTTTCGGTAGTGACTTCATGATCTATACGGAGGAGTTGCCAGGTATCTCACGAAAAGAATAAGCTGACCTTGAGAACTGAAGTAGTAAAATAGGATTCTACAGGGGCTCATAACTTAATATTTCAGTATTACCTGGAAATTGCTAAGTTAGAAATGATGGGAAAAGACTTTGTGCACTAGCAAAAGGGCAATGATAAACAACCAACGTGCCATAGGTGTGAAATTGTGCCTGCAAAAGTCAGGTTGACTTAGATCTACAGGGCCTTCTACTCCCAATAGCCAGTGCACTACATGTAGCCCAGTGTTGTTTTACTGAAGGTGAAAAGCTGAGTATTAAAGAAATGCTAAAGCCATTGAACAGCCTGGTGAGACATATGGATTCAAGAAAGGTGAGGTAGTAGCAGAGCAGATGCAAAGTAAGTCTATCTGGATATATGGAAACACAATGGAGTAGACTTACCAATTTTGTTTATCCTGGTAAAACGCAGGTAGAATGCATCTATAGGGAGATGCTATCCAGAAGTACGCAACAGGGTGGGAAGAATGTGGTGAATGATTAACACCAAGGGAATGAACTGTATTTTAAGATGAAGAACTACAAAGAAATATGAATGGGGACACTTTTTACATTAGGCTGAAAATCTGAATATTAATTATAATCAGACAAGTTATTAGGTTCTTGAATAAACTTCCACTATTTCCCACAGAAATGCTAGGGACTAAAATCCTTGATCTAGCTGAAGAATGAATTTGAGTCAAGTATTTCCAAAAGATACATATACTGTCACACAGGCACAAAAAAGTTAACATAGTAGATTCAAGGGCACAAACAATATGGATGGTAATACCGGGATATAGAATATGAGCTCCTTGAGTTCCTGCTCAGAGATTTAGCCTCACTTCAACATTCAATCTTTTCCTTCCCCCAAGTAAGTTAGGTTATATTCAGCCCATAGCATTTTAATGTACCAATCTTCTTATTGCATTCTATGAGTTCTAATTTCTTTAATAGGAAAATCTTGAGACAAAACCTCCTACTCTGAATCTTGGATTCATCATGTTCATTACAGGCGATCATTATTAAAGATTTTTCTTACAAAAGAATAGTGTTATAAATTGCAGTTTCATAATAATGTATGAACCTGTTTCCAGAGATAACCCTTGGCATATATGTATGGATTAATATAAACAGTTATCTTGGACATAATGACATACTGTCATTGTAATGAATGAAAAAATAACCCCACAAAATTCTTAAGAGTTTGCTACTACCATATCTGGACAAAAATTTACAATGTCTACGATTTTAAGTTATACTTTAAAAAGTTTGGATTAGGCTACTCTCTCTAGTAGTAAATGAAAAAATGTATGAAAAAGAAAAGCCGAGCTAGATGGAAAATTAAAGTAAATGAAGCATTTTTAATGAAAAATATTAAAAGAACAAATTAGGCTAAAATGTCAATGTCATTAAGCTGTATTTAGTAAATGTCAAATAAATACTTTTACAGAACTTCAGAGCCTTCACGAAAGTCTTGTCTCATCAGCTAGAACAGGTATTGGAAAATATTACTTTCTGTCACATGCAATGCTCCTCCCAAGATTAATATAATGTATTTATGCTGTCCATTTCTGTGGAGGGACCCATCATAGATCTTTTTTCTTCCTTTCAGCAACATAGCTTCAGCACAAGCAACTGCCAAGCACTCTCAACATTTTATGACAATTTAAGTAATACCTATAACGCAATGTGACTGAATAAATCCTTTACTCAGCTATGATGTATTCTGGGCTACCATTCATCAAGAGAGGAGTTGTCCACTAACTCTTGCTATTGTTTTAAAAATAACTTATTTTTCATTCCCAATACTTTGAGTTGTGGCAAAGAGAGAAACGTTTGACTTTGTAGATGTACACAAATTGAAATTGTTCAATGCACATTAGGCTTAAAAAATTCTCTTCTTTGTAATAAATAGGATAAATAATGGCTTGTTATCCCTATCTATCAGAGCCTCAATCAAGCCCACTTTAAACACCAGAAATCAATGAAGAGATATCCTTTTGCCTTTAAAAGTGTAGAATTCCCAGCTGCTAAATTCAGAAAAAAATAATTGACTGCAAGGTTTATATTCTCATTCAAATCCAAAGTGTTGCGTTGGCTTCAGCCAGCACAGTTTATCACTCAGACTATTTCTCAAAATATTTTGGTGGCATATTGTAGGCAGTGTGCTCCTCTTTTTTCCAGTAGTAGTAAAAAGGTGAGGAATGTTACCGGGAAATGCTTATGCAAGTGTCTGTCTTTAGGTCTTTTGGGGAAGTAACTGCACCAGCTCGTGTGACAGCAAAAGTGATCTTGAGTTTACATTGTCTCATCTTTAGGTTTGAAATAGTGGTGATAGTGGGAATTTAACGAGGCATTCTATAATGACAGAATGTAAATGTCATTTACTGAGCAGTCTGTAACATGATCGTATTTCAAAATTGCTTCTTTACTTCTCAATCTTTCCTGTCTTCTTGGTATACTGCTATTTATTTATTTATTTATCACTGTTCCTGTTCTATGTCATACAGATGTGCCCAGAGATTCATTTAACCTTGTCTGAAACTAAGGTATCACTGTTTATACATTTACATGAAGATACTATGAATAACCTATAATAGGAGCCTCGATAAGTAGCTTTAAATTGGACACCAACTTTTAGATAGGTGAAGATAAAACTCCTTTTAAATTGAAAATAAGAGATTTGACTGTAGCGCTTCAAGGTATCTTTTCCACGTGATTTATTACTCTGTTCAGGCCACCTTCCAGACTCCAACCAGATAAATTACATCTTCGCAATTTTCTGTTATTTACAGACTTAACGTTACTCTGATGATCTCATAAGCTGATATTTACACACTCAGGCAGCCACCTGTGACAAGAGGTGTTGAACAAGGGTGGTTTTCCCATGTACACTCAAGTAACTTCTAAGTATTGCACAATGAACTTTCCCTATGCATCTCACTGAAAATATCTAAGAAATATCTAAGAATATTTAAGAATGACGCCAGACTATGGCACAAAGTAGTTGAAGAAAATAAGTGATGATTATTGGTGAGGTATTGTAGTAAGGAGATAAAAAAAGAGGAATTGTAATTCAAATGATTTTTGCAAGATTATAAGGAATCATCCTTTAAACTTAGTACTGCATCATTTCTTCATTTGATTGCATGCAAATTGCTGAACATTTCCAATTTTGTTTATAGCATTACCTGTTTTTCTATTTTCTTTTAGAATTCATTCAATAGCTCTTCAGTAAGAGCAAATAACATAAAAGCAGGTTATGAGGTTTTACAGATAAAATAAACCCCTGAAATAATCTAAAATTAATTTGCCTTTGAGAGTTGCGGTTAATGAAAATTCTGTCACTAAGCCTCTTAATTTAAACAACCATACTAGATTCAAATGGATCTAATATATAAAAAGAATTATCATTCTACAATATAAACTTCACACTGGACTAGAGTCTTCCCTTCTTAAAGTGAATATAACTTTCTTCAGTATTGACTAACATATGCTAAACGGTACCTACTGATAGGTTTTCTTCTTCCTTCTACAACAGATTTTTTATTACTACTATTTCTTCCTCTTTCTCTTTATTTAGAAAAAACACATGGTGCTTGCCTAAATCCCATCTATCTCTTCAGTATACATACTTCAGTATACGTACTGAACATACGCTAAACGGTACCTACTGATAGGTTTTCTTCTTCCTTCTACAACAGATTTTTTATTACTACTATTTCTTCCTCTTTCTCTTTATTTAGAAAAAACACATGGTGCTTGCCTAAATCCCATCTATCTGTGTGCAAGGATACTGCAGAAGATTAGGCATTTTGAAGGTTTCACCTTTAACACGTCTAAAACCTATTTTTCTGCTATTAAGAACTGTTGACCACTAATGCTTTCTGGAAACCGGATCCCTATAAGCGGTTGAGAGAATGTGTTCAAAATGCAATTAAGTTTGAAAACAGTCGGGCAACTTTCACAATACATAATCCTCTATAGTCACTGCTCACTTATACCAGATAAAATTAGCTATTACTGTCTCACAGTTATTGTCATTTTGGTTTGGGTTATGCACTGCGGGGCTTTACCGCTGTCTCTAATGGTAAGCAATCTGCACAAATATGCAGGTTATGTGAATTGCTTTCAAAAGATTGCCAAGAATTATTCTGAAAATGTAAGCTATGGTGTTAACTCATATCTGAATTGCTTTTTGAGTATTATTACTACAAAACGTAAAGCCTTCAGCGCCTGATCTGAAAAGCAGAGAGGCTGGATTTCATATTGGGAAATAAGAGAAAATTAGAAGGTTAAAACAGTCAGAACTGAGTGAATTACTCCTTTTAAAAGTGTCTGCCTCCAGTTTCAGGCCTTTTTTCGTTTTTGTGTCTTGTTTCTAGCCCTATAGATAGCTTTCTGGTTTATCTGTAGCAAGGAAAATTGAGCCTCATTCCCTGAGGGGTATTTCTTAAAACTTATGTGAATACATTTCAAGTAAGACACAGCTTTCTTGAAAGACATTGCAATTTGACGTTTGTGTTTGAAGAGCTTAGCAAGACCTGTTACCACCTTAGGCAGATACTGTTGTTTATTCCTTTGATAATGAGGTACCCCATGTTTTCCACTCGCAGTGCAGATCTTGCTGGGAGGTGTCTTATTTGTATTCATTTCTATTGCATCTTCTAAAGTTCACAGAATAAATAACATTTAGAAACCTTAATTTCTTTTATCATTTGTGCACACGAAAACTGTACCATAAAAACTGAGGTGGTTTTTGCTGAGAGAATGTAGAATGAGCTACTGAACCAGCAACAGGCTACAGGACTTCAGTCAGTGTTCTTGATCTACTGGAAAACCTGGGTAAGATGAAATGTACAAGTGGTAGGTCAAGGAAACAGAAAAGCTTGTGCACTTTGAATTTACAAGGAAAGACAAGATGCTTTAGTGGTCTTTAAAAAAGGGTATTTCTTAGAACTCCTTAAAGGCTTTTGACAGCATAAATCATGGCCATGTCATCACTGACTTCGATCTTTTTATTTTCAATTGTCCTTTAGAGTTTGAATTGTCTTTGTGGAAGGAACAAATTCACTCTCATAACCCTTCTTCGAGCTAAGAGAGAGAGATCGTGACAATAAAGATTGTCCAGACATTTTTACAGTAGCAAGGTTAAATATGATAACTAGAACAGACAGTCAGGGTATGTTGGATTTGTGGACTGGACTGGCAGAACATTGAAGGGCCATAAGAAAAATATAAATAAATTAGAGGATTGGGAGAAGAAGGGATCACCTCTGCCATTACTGAAAAAACAGACACATTTTCTATTTAGATTCATATGCACAGTGACACAAACTCCAATACCAGTCGTACTTTTGGAAGAAAATAGTCCCAACATAGAGAAAAATAGGTGCAGATTTGCAGAGGGTAACAATATGAAATGACAGAGAAGATCTGGTAGTATTTTGATATAGACAAAAAGAGGTGTATTTATATAATGGTTCTACCGCAAGTGAAATTGAGCTCAAGGAACTTATTTCGAAAGGCAACATCTTGCTCTTGCACCAGGCTAACCACTCACGGACCCAACTGGTTTAGGTTCGGACCATCAGATACTGCAACGGTGCCTAATTCAGAGCTGTGGTTAGCCATGCAAAATCAGCGGCACATGGTGAAACACTTCTCTATGTCAGCGAATTAGAATCTTGATGGATCTATACAAAAAAGATTAGAGAATTAAACTGGACATCTAGTCACTCAAGATAAGAGTCATCTCACCAAAATTAGATATCTGGAATTTAAGTCATTACCCTGCCTTAATCATTCAGGCATTGGGTGTAGCCTGTGGAAGACAAAACCATCTCAGGAGTGATTCTTCCCCCCATATGTCAGCTAACTATTTTCTACACTCATAATTTAGACCAGACTTTTCTTTCCTACATTTCTACACTGTTGCTTTTTACATTTTGGATATGTTCATGTTCTGGCAGATACACAGGCACACTAATACATTAGCAGAAATAATTTTAATTTGGCTATTATGTGCACTATCAGCAAAGGCACAAACACCACACTGCGCTCTTTGCCATTCATCTTCTCCTCAAAAATCAGATTTAGAGCTCATGTATGAAAAGACATGGCATTGCAGTTGGAGTAATGTTTTAAGAATTCATTAAATGGCCAAAATAGTTTCATGACTAACTGACCTCCTTCCACGATGTCAAAACCAAAAGGTTATTTGCTTTGTTTTCACAATCCCTTCAAGGTTATCATTTCAAGATAGCTGCTTTTCCTGATAATATGAAGAGAGGGGAGCAAAAAGCCTTAAACCAATCAATACTTTGCAATAAGTTTTATGCTTCGTAATTCCTTGACAAATGGGGCAATGTTCTCTTCTCTGAATCCTGCATTCAGTCAGTGGTTCTCTGCCCCTAGCACCAGGCTGACTTAGACAGTCAGCTCTTATGTCTTTGTGATCGAGCCAATCGAGCGCTACAGATTCCTTTTACCCATCCACAGCACATTTCAAATATCACTGTGCATTTTTTCCCATCTTTTGCAAGGAATATGTCACCTGTACAAAAGATAAAGGACCGAGTGGACTCTTACTGCCCTTCTTAGGTCTACAAAGGATCTGAATTCTCCGCCCAGGATTTGAGTGACTAAGCATAAACCAGATTGCCTGTTTGGAGGGCGTACAGCTATGTTACGATGTCCAAGACGTTATGGCCCATCTCTCAGCATTCAGTTACTTAATGGGATAGTTTCTGAGCCAATATATGCATTTTTGCACATCTCTACGTGCGCAGCCAAGTCAGATATGGCGATGTACTCTCTGAGCCCTTCTCAATAACCAATGGTGTGAAACAAGGTTGCGTTCTCGCACCTACTCTATTCACAATCTTCTTCAGCCTGATGGTCCAAAGGGCCATGGCAGACCTCGATGAAGAAAACGGCATTTACATCCGTTATCCTACCGATGGTAACCTGTTCAACCTAAGGCGACTGAAGGCCCACACTAACACCCTAAATCACCTTGTCCAAAGAGGAAGAAAAATATGAGAGTCTCAATTGCAACAAACATAGTCTTTTCTTCAAAACGTGAAAAAAATCTACAACGATCATTAAATGTTCAGCCATAGTCTTTCATGGGATCAGGATTTTAATCAGGATTTCAGATTCTGTCAATAAATTCCTGCATCTGAATTTTTGCTCTTTTGAAAGCTGTCAGAACTTTATTTTTTCTAGAAATAATTTCTGGTTATATAATTTTTTGGGATAAGCTATTATGACCACAGTTTCTTCCCCATCAATAGTAGTGCATGCAAATTAATATGTAATTTCCTTTTCCTTTACTCATTAAGCCTGATATTAAAACAGGATTGAGGGAATAGTTTCATTTCATGTCAGCTATACCCACGTTATTTGCAACAACAGCCACGACAATAACATAAATCTTGTTCTCCACAATGTGAATTTTCTAAATCTTGAGTTACTAATTGAAGACCAAAATCTCTTGAAGAAGAGATTTGAGGATTAATTTTTAAATCACTTTTTAATCTGCTTATTCAGTTTTCATTACTGTGCAGTGGAAATTTATAATGAAAAATACAGTACTTAACTTTTAATAATTTTCCTGTTTTCAATATACTTAATCCCAAAGAGCCAAAAGGCACTATGCATCTGATGTATATTCTAGTAAAGGATATGCAGCTCACATCACATTACATATATTTAATTTTACAGCACATACATTAAGCAAACTTTAAAAATACTCATTATAACTTCACTGGCTTAATCTGGAATATACTCACTGATTTTGTAAATATGAGATCTATGCTGCCAGCATGACACTGGGCAGAAAATACTTCTCTAAGAAGTATTAGGTCACTTGTGTTTGTCACATACACATAGGACAAGTTAAAAAAAGTTTTACTTACAGCTAATACAAAAGCTAAAATTTTCAAGACACCCTCTGCATAGTTTCATCGATAAAAGTTGAATTACACTCAGTTGAATCAGCCAAGGACTTATCTACCACATGTAAACGAGCAGGGTGGAGGAAAATTAATCTTTAGTTGTTTTTTCACTTGGTTCATGGAAGGCAACAAGGCTTCTCGTCTTTATAAGGACCAAGTTTTTTTATTAAGGATGGATTGACACAAAGGATAAGATTTCATGAAATGTTCTTGCTTTGGTGACTGTGCAGAATTAGATTAACTGTGGCTACAATTGTTGCCTACACAGAAGAATATTTAAGTGAAATCCACCAAAATTATTGTGAATCTCGTAATATTAACATACCTTTTTCTTTATGCTGCATTAATTGCCTGAATTGGACTTTAAAGTTAGGATTTTTAGGGTGGGTGTGATTCTTTTTTGTGTTTCACAGAAGAGAGAGCAAGAAAGTGTTCATTTTTTGGCTAAATAAAGAGATTTTTTCCTCTTGATGGATTTTTGTTGCCTTGTTTTAGAAGAAAAAAGTGAAAGAAAGAAATACACCATTTTCATCTGATCTTCAAACTTCCACTGATTCAAAGATGCCTTTGAACTAGGTTATTCCAACCAAGTAAGGTGAACAAAATCAGTAAAAGAACGTTAATAATTTCAATAGTATTGCTACTAATTTCTAAAACTTCAATGCAAATAACTGTGCAGAACATTTCCTTGTCTGTACTTTCTATTTCATTTTCCTTTGCTAGCTTAAGGGAACGAGTTGTATCTTGATGAGTTATTTTAGGTAAGATACAACACCTGTTACACAAGCCAGTGCGTAAAAGAGAAAGTAAAGAACTTAGTGTTGGAAACACATAGCAAAAACTATGTGAACTCAAAACATCTACATATGACTTTCTCTGCAATGCTGAGCATATCTGCATGGGCAGATAACTTTTTATTACAGTGCTGAAACTGATATCACTGGTATCTTCTAATGCTTTTGACTCAGTCCAGCAACGGGATTCAGAAAACCCTGGTGAAGCCTGGAGGGAGGCACAGAGAGGGTCAACGTGGGCAAACATGGCAACAAGAGTTGTGCCAGTTCGCTGGCACAGATCTGCCCCCAGTGCTGGCCAAGGATACATTTCCAGTCTCCTGCTGGGAGAAAGGGTGGAGCTTATCATAGAATCACAGAATGGTTTGGGTTGGAAGGGACCTCAAGGATCATCTAGTTCCAACCTCCCTGCCAATGGAGGGGCATCTCCCACTATGCCATGGGCAGGGACATCCCCCACTAGATCAGGCTGTCCAGAGCCCCATCCAGCCTGGCCTGAAAAACTCCCAGGGATGGGGCTGCCACCCCCTCTCTGGGCAACCTGTGCCAGGGTCTCACCACCCTCAGGGTAAAGAACTTCTTCCTTAGATCTAGTCTAAACCTACCCTCTTCCAGCTTCCACCCATTACCTCTCATCCTATCACTACAGACCCTTACAAAAAGTCCCTCTCCAGCCTTCTTGTAGCCCCCTCAGGTACTTGCAGACCACTCTAAGGTCTCCCCAGAGCCTTCTCTTCTCCAGGCTGAACAAGCCCAACTCTCTCTGTCCTCACAGGAGAGGTGCTCCAGCCCTCTGACCATCTTGGCAGCCCTCCCCAGGGCTGCTCTCAATCCACTCGTTGCCCAGCCTGTATCTGTGCTGGGGATTGCCTTGACCCAGGGGCAGGACCTTACATTTGGCCTTGTTAAACTTGATGAGGTTGGCCTGGGCCCACCTCTTAAGCCTGCCAAGATTGCTCTGGATGGCATCCCTTTCCACCAGTGTGTTGACCACACCACACAACTTTGTGTCATTGCCATGCTCTACTATCTCTCAGATACTTAGCTGCTCCTGCTTTGCTGCAGAAGCAGTTTTGATGCCCCATGTTGCCCTAAGAAGGAAAAGAGACACCGCTCTACCTACCTGCATGTCTTTACTATGTTGAGACTGAGTGTAGTGATCAGAGAAAAAAAAATGATCAAGGAACTTACTGCACATCATGTCAGGCCCATGGCCACCAGTAAGCCTGCCTAGACATCTGTAATACGGCAATGTTGGCAGTTTTGCTGCTGTTATTTTGGTTTTTTTGCTTATTTCTTCTGTAATAAATGCAAGTAGGAATTCCTAGGCATCAAGGGAATGGCTGAAAAATATTTTGAAAAAGTTCAATTCTAAAAGCTCTTTGCAAATTTGACCTTAAACTTGTATGGGTCAGCTGAGCCTGGGAGGGACTTTTCACCACACATATTATTTAAAGAAAGCCACTGATTTTCCAAGTTGTGTCCCCCCCGCCCTCAGTAATTCTAATGCAAGTGCTTCTGATTAGGAGGTTGGCCTTTTCAAGGGACATTGCCCTGTTCACAGATCTCCAGATGTCTTTCAGAAAAGAAAGAACTTTCTTTTCTTAACCTTTAATTGTCCTTGCTTTTATGATACATGGTGTTAAACTGAAAGTAGCTAAGATGTATGAGCAAGAGTGACTTTCTTTTTGGAGGGGAAGCATTTTCAGAAACCGCCAAAAGCTAAAATTCACTGAAGTCACAAAAAGTCTTTTCCATATAGTTATTTCTTTACACATTTTCTTTATCTTTGAACTGAAAAGAATAGCAATATAACTCTAATTCCAAAGTTTTGCAGTTCATTGATGCTACAGAATATAATTCAAATCACATACAAGAGGTGTGCAATTATCCTGCTTGGTAAAACAGGCTCTAGATCTATTTTCCACTGAGTCTATGTGCATAATTACATTTAACCAGTTCATTGCTAAAGGCCACTTCAAATGCTACATTTCAAAGGAACATAATAACTTTTTTTTAAACAAAAATACAAGCACTGCAGTGACACCACTCTGATTTGTTCAGTGCCCTGAACAAAGGACTCTCGCTCTTTGGCAGAGGCTTAATAAAAAGTTTTGCACTGTGAACATGAAGAGATACCTCCCTCCACTCTGCACAAGACATCCTTTCTTGTAGAAAATAGTTTAATACTTAGAGACTGGGCGAGAAGGAGAATCTCAGACCAATCCTTTACTCCACTGGTTGGATAATCAGTTAGAGATGAGGCCCAATGATTGCTCCTCATTTTCAGTCGTTGTCACAACAAATATTCTTTTGACTCCGCAAAATGACAAGAGGGAGTTTGATCACTCAAGAGTAGGGTTGCAGTGCCAGGACTGTGTTTTAGGGAATCTGAACTAGCACTTCTAGGCCACAGGAAGGTATGATTTTTTTTCTCGGTTTATTCAGGGTTCTGCTCACCTATTCCACAGCCTGGACATACAGGTCTCTTGTCCAACAATCCTAGTCAAAAAATTATAGAATTTCATCCTAAAATCAAGTTGGTCATTAACTCTGGCCACTCCTCTTGGAATACAGTGACAGAGTCCCTAATGGTTAAGAACCATTTCATAACTTCCAGCCCGGATTTATTTGTATGGTTTATGCACTTCTGCTCACGCACCAATGTTAACTTCTAAATAAACAGATAATTTTCATCCCTAAAGCGCTTTCCTTTTCAACTCATTCATGTTCCTTCTTTACTTTTATTTTTTCCATTGTGAAAACGCTCTACCCCAGTTACCTTGCCTCAATTTGCAGCACAGGTGCTTTTTTTCCATTGATTACTTAGGCAGACCGTTTCTGTGCTGGTTGCAGCTTTAACAAACGATATTTTGAAGAAAGGTGACTGAACCTGTGGTTTTGCCAGGGTCATCTTGTGTGATGACTTTAACAAATTGCTATCTTTTTGGGAAATTGCTGTTAATGCTATTTATGTATCTTCCCTGGTGCATCTCTGCATGTGTTGTTCTTACAAGTTTTATTTCCTTCTTTGGACTACTTAGGAAAAAGTCTTGCTTTTGCATTGCATAGCGTTGTTTCCTGCTTTCTGCTTCTAACTGAGCAGTTGCCCTGAATGTTATAATCTTACTGCCTGTATTATTATGTTGCTGAACTTTGTCTCCCAGCCCCAAATGACTTCAAAAAGACCAAACCGCCTGACACTGTTTTTCCTGTCAGTTCCTAATTTCATCAGGTAAACAAAACTGAAAAGTAAACAGTCACATGAAAGTCTTCCAAAAACTCCACCCGGATGAGATTAAGCTGGTGAAAAAAGATAACATTTCTAGGCAAATTACAAATAGCTCTAAGTGAGAAGAATAATGGAAGAAAAGCGTAGCACAAATAGCAGTACAGACGCAAACATACTCTTAAGATAACTTCCACAGAGACCCACAGAGACATCTTGGCTTTGAATTGTAGAAATCTTCTACCTACTAAATGGAAAAATCACCATTCAAGCAGAAAGTGTTCTTCTCTGCAGGAATTACAGAGTAAAATTTATCTCATGCTAAGTTTTCTTTACAGATTTATTCATCTGGCCCGTTTTAAGCATATTTTCTAAAATTAGATTAATCCCACCTTTAACTGTCTTCACTAGATCTCTATCATGTTTAAAGGGAGTCAAGAATGACTACATGTCTGGACTTAGTGAAATCCTATTTTCTGTGTCTGGTTCCCCAAGATCTGTCTGCTTTCCTCTGACTCAGCCAGCTTGTATTTTTGTCAGGCAAGACATGTTGTTACTCTAAAAGGAGAAAGTTAAAAACTGAGCCTAATAAAATACGGTTGCTTCTGTGTCTTTCCCCAGGTTCCATTTGTCTGTCTCCAAGTTTCTATGTATGTGTTTTCGTGATCTCAGGAAGGACAGTTTAAAGAAAAAGCTTATTTTCAGTTGAACCAAATGAACATCCAGTCTTTTAAAGCAATTAATATTTTTGTCTCATTTTTTTTCTTTCAGGGAAAGGTAGGACACACACAGGCATACACGAAGGAAATTTTTTTTGGTGAAGTTTTCTGCTTGAAAACATAAGGATAGGAACCATTTCACAAGGCTTTAAAAACTGAAATATTTGGGCCCATGTTTCTTCTCAAAACCATGTAAATTTGTCATTGTCAACACGCAAATGGATTCGGAGTAGAATGAGATTCAGCAGCTTTGTTCTAACTGTATTGTACCCAAGGAGCTGTTTATCTGTGCTCCCAGCTGACTATGTGCATTTCACAGCAGTCAGCGAAGCTATTTATATGTGGAGCACCTATACAGATTCACGCTCAGGTTCTTTGCTGACTGCTTATTCAGAGTTTGGTGGCTTCTAGTAATTATTTGTATTATGGGAAAAGGTAGATAACATATTAAAATAACAGTTGGGTGTTATCAGTTGGAATTTATCCTCTGTAACGTTTCTGTTAATCTGAGATTTTTAATTAAAAAAAACCCTGAAAGTCTTTTAAAAATAGGCATAATAAATTCTTGTTGACACTGATTTCTCAAATTCTATTTCTCAAAAGAAGAGTAGACGGATGATTTTTTGGGTAATCAAAATGAGAGTTCTGGTGTTAATTAATCATCAACTCTTAAGCTGGAACTATGGTGTGGGGTGTTCTGCAAGATGTGTAGCAATGCATATACTTTTCAAAATATATCAAAAATCCAGTTGTCAGTATCATGAATCTTAGACTGTTGCTACTATTACACGAAAATTTTTGAGAAACATGTTAAACTCTTCCAAGTTCTAGGAAAGCAATCTCCACAGAAAAATATTGAGCTTACTTTATTTAAGTAGGGAGAAATACGGAGCCATATCTTTCTTTCCTGAATGGTATGAAGCTATTCTTACAGAGATTTCTAAGCCTCTATTGTTGCTGTACCTCGGGCTCCTCACTGTGGGTCTTCCTACTGCAGGTGAGATTTTTATCTTTGTTTCTGATTCCTTCCTAAACCCACCCTAATCCAGCTGTAAATGGGTCATTCAGCCTAAATAGTCAAAAGCAGCTCTATTTTACTGTAGTCATATTGCTGCCTCTGCAGTGTTGACTGCAATGAGTTTCTCTCTTATCTGTCTAGAGAAGCTTCCAGGCTTACCTTAACCAAAGCAACCTGGGGGTAGAAGGGTCATCTCATCTAACATGGATCTTTAGCAACCAGCTCTCAGGCTTGTAGCAGTGATTTGTCTGTCTGTCATATGTGAAGGTCTTGAAGGCATTTACTGACACGCTAGTTGAGAACTTGCAAAAGAAAACTAGAAAACTGAGGCAAACGTGAAGTCCCAGACCCTCAACGGCATTTAGGCCCTTAAAAACCCTCACAAATCCCTCTACTCTTGGGCAATCTAGAATGGAATAGAAAATCCACGGCAGAACTATTTCTTCTATCCTATGACCATTGAGGCACCCTTCCCATTTAGGCCCTCATAGAAGAAAGAAGCAAAGCAAAGGACTCGGCGAGGTTCTGCTCAGAATAATATTTCAAATTATATTGTGTGAGCCTTGAGGTTTTTCAAGCTTGGGTAACAGGTGGTAGTCTTGCTCCAAAGCTGAATATCTGCTTGAGGCACACAGCCAAGAGTCTTAAATCACTAATCACACACTACCAGCTGCAGGCAATCATTCGGGTTTCCCCAGCATCCTGGAAATGATAACCACAGTGTGGTGGGGTGTGTGTGTCTATTTCTGTCTGCAGAGATATATGAAAGTGGGTTAAGAGCACACAGTACTTCTTTCTCTAAGTATTTGCTTTTGTGTTCAGTGAATTTTTGATGTAAGCCTACAGATAAATTATTATGGCATTTAAAAGTATCACTCTATAGAATATATGAACATCAATTTTCATATTTTCATCTACTGTATAGGAGAACTTCTGTGATAAGAATTCCACTTTTTTTTTTTTCTTGTTATTACCATTCCAATTCAGAAAGAAAACAACAGATAGAAACCTTTGAATGGGTCCCTTCTGAACATTCATTAAAGGGTCAATGGCTGGACCTGGCATTTCTACAATGTGAAACCCACACTGCTTTTGGATCCATGCCTATAAATCACTGGGCTGAAATGGCAGCGTGTGTTTGGGTGTGCTAACTCAAACCTTTTTCTTTTTCAAAGACAGAAAGGGAAATAGAAGTGAGGGGAGACAGAAAGCAGGCTAGAGGAAAGAGCAGGAGACTGATCAGTGGTAAGAGAAAATAGCTATTACAAAAAATTACTACTTCTGAGTCAAGAGAAGGGGTTAGTGATCATACTTGTCACAATCACTGTTAACAGGGACTTTGTTTTACCTTTATTTTCGACAAAGCACTTTTGCATGGGAATGCCCTACAAGACCCTCAACAGTAGGTTTGCCCAGAGTGTTCTAATTAACCGTACCAAACGGTCTACTACGCTGTCAAGTTAATACCTCCTATCTGGCTGTTCACTGGCCATCATGTATCATCGTTCAGCGAATGACAGCAGTCAGGTTATTAAAGGTGTAGATATTAAATTAACAACAGTGGTAAACATTGTAGCTGTACTTCACATCTCAGCAGAGCCAATGAAGTGGATGACACCGAATCCATGCTCATCCGCTGCAATGACAGATGGGCGTCATTTAACACAATACATCAGTGGGCAACCCACGTACCACAGCTGTCCTCCACTAAATGAATTAGATCAGGGTAATTAATCTAAGGCAGAAAGTATTACTAAAGTGGGTTCCTAGGTGGAATTAGAAACGAACGAAATATTCTGTTAAAAAAAAAAGAGAGGAAAAAAAGGGCTCAGTGCAGCCCTCAGAGTGTGGAAATGATTGCCAAGTGTCCTAATTCCACACCAAAAGACAATACCCATCTCCTTGTGTAAGGGAGTACGTAACGAACACTTCTGTGTTCCCCAGGATTTTATCACAAACTCTTTTGTCACCACGTGCAACAAGGGAGACAACAACAACAGCAAGGGATCATGACCAAGGGGATACAAACGACACGACACTCTAATGCAAGAAAATCCTATCACCTTTATTACTAATACGTACTGCTCAAGGAATTATTTCTTATTACAGATCCTCTGCTCATATGGATTGAGAGGATGGATTTCTATGGAATTTTGTCTGAGGGATTTCTTATTTCTGTTTTTGGCCAGGGCAGTAGCTGTTAAAAACACAACTCCCTTTCCTTCACATAAAATTTGTACTGTTTCTACCTCATCATTTAATCTCTCACCTCTCTCACTTGTACTGGGTCAAAAAAGGAATAAACCAAGTTTATCCTGCTGCCATATTAGTTGGTTACAAAAACATTTCAACACTTCTTATTCATTGATACTGAAGTTTGATTAAAATCAAATCAATTAAAAACAAAACAACTGATGTTAGATTAAAAAAATCAATGTTGTGATGTGTGTTTGAGATCACAAGCAGTTTAAATACCAAATTGTTACATCAATTCATCCCTAAACGTAGTCCATTTAAAGAGCAGTTGAGAAAGAGCAGAAGCGAAAGAGCAACGAAAAAATGCAGCCCTGAAAATTTCATTGTTAGTCTTGCAGGTTCTGTATTAATTCTGTTCCACTTCATCTAGTGTATGACATCTGCAATGGAAAATTTCCCTAAAGAATGTCTCTGACAACGGCAAGCATTGATCAGTCATCATGTACTCGCTTGATTCTGTCAGCTCACTTGCAGCTTCCTCTTTACTCTTTTCCCTTTGCCTAATAGAACCATAATCCTTTGAAACTCTTCCTTCTCTGTAGGTAGAGACAGAGATTTGCTACTAGTTTTAGCCTGTAGGGGAAAAGGGAGATGGGGAAGGAGAATTATTTTGGGAACAGGTATTATAGGAGCAATGATGTTAGACTGGTGTAATGAACATATATGCTGCTACTAGGCTGGTGTGAACCTACAGTCGATTCCTGAGATGTATTGATTTTTATGACAGTGAGGTTTAAAAACGAGTCACAGTATGTGTAGGAACTCCTCAATGTATTTAAAAGTGCATCTGAATGGCTAAATACATATTTACCGTTGTTTGTGGAAGAAACCTTATTCTCCGTGGGCATTACAAGCTCATTCTGTTTGCTTCTACACCAGTAAACTAGATCAGTTTTATGGAAAGATTGCATGGCACATGCTTGGAATTTCCAGCATAGCATACTTTGTAACTTGTTTTAGAATGTGCAGATACTTTCAGAGTGACAGGTATTCAGCTATTTTTAGTTAATACCTATACTTCTTCTACTTTTGTGTTACTTTTTCTTCTGCGGTATCATGACAAATGTCCATCCAGCCCCTCAGCACTATCTCTTACAAATCTGTTCCTTTTCGTTATTGTATCCTCTTTGTGTTCCTTGTAACACATTTTACTGCCATGCCCAAAACCTTACTGCTCAAATCAGCTTTTTCCCCTGTAGCCTTGACCATGTAACAGATTTCCTCCACTTTTAGTTTCAAGATGAAGCATAACTCTCGTCTGTCTAGTTTTATGCTGGTGGAATTTTCCTTTGCACAGATAACCATGGGACGCCTTCCCTGACGACAGGGACACTCCTGTATTCTTATTCTCAGGTTTTATTTCTCTTCTGATTCCCACTAGAAAACCAGCCAAATAACATTGGCTGAATTCAGCATCATGTGGAGTTTTATGATGCCTTAGAATTTATTCCTATGCAATTGCCAATGTTTTGAACCCCCTCACACATGGTTTCTACACGATAGCAGTTTTATCCTCATGGACTTTCCATCACTTTGTTTTTTAATTACTTCACTCATATAAAAATCCTAAATATTACAGCTCTTTGAGATCCAGGGTCATATATACATAGGGTTTTAGATGCAGTCATTGATATGATTATGAGCATACCCACAAATAAAGCATGGACTGCAACATAAACTAAATGTATATAATGTGTTGCATGTGAATCCTTGGAGAGGAAAAAGGAAAAAAAAGCCTTCAGTTTTTCTCTATTACACTTATTCTGACTTGCAGAAACCTTTACGCCTACGAAAGGAATATCCTTTCCCTGAAATTAGTCCAGTAATGGGGTAAGAAATTTGCATGTGTCTCTTTGTTACATGAGACACGGGCTACTGAAAGCAGACAATATATTCACTCTGTGTTGATGATCAAAAAGCTTTGATTAGCCATAACTTCAGTTTTTTTCTGATTTGATCCCAAGTTGCATTAATAACTTTGAGATGGAAATGCTACAAATGTCACATTACTACCGTCTTCTCTGACTTAGCCTCTGGAAAATATTCACTTTTCGCAAACCTTTGAAAATTAGCGAAGAATAATCAGCTACTTTGCAGAAAAATCATGCATAAACTAAGTTAGAAATAAATGATGATTTATAAAGGTGTCAGATGTCATATGGTGATGGATGAACCGCAAAGATGTAACAGTTCAGCTCGCGTACTCATTGAAATGTTGCATCTTTATTAGCAATATATTTCTTAGCTTCCTTTGAAAGGGGGCTGAAAACCTTAGAAGAAACAGCTACTACTTTTCATGCTCCACAGTCTCATAGTGCCCAAAATTTCTTATGCAACTGGTCTCTTACAAGTTGTCAGAAATTTCAGTGGTGACTACACTGAAACTTGGAAGACAGTAGAATTCTAACACTTTGTTAAATGTTCATGCAGTACCCAGCATAAAGTGATTTTTTATTCATACAAAACTGAATATTTCTCCCAATATTACTTCTTTTGCAACATAACACTGAAGTGCACAGACCATAAGCGCCAGATGAGACATGGACATGCCATCTCAGGACAGAAGGAGATTGTATAGAAATGAAATAATACAATCTTGCACTTTTTTCCTTTGTCTTTTCAAAGAAATAGTGACACTAGTTTCAGCACTGGAAAAGCTCCTGTGTCAATACTCTATGGACTGAATGCCTCTGTTTAACTACAAAACCACTTCACCTAAGACAAAAGCAACTTTCTTCAAAAGGTTCATCAGTGCCACAAACGATTATTGTGAAAGACAGAGAGTACAAATCATTCTTCATTACCATTTAATTCTATGGGTAGCTTGCTGAATCAACGCAGAAAATGTTACAATATTCTGTGAGTAATGATCCGCAGAGAATGGAAAAAACTAATCAGAGTATGATCATGTAAGATTTCACAATCAGCAGATGATAGCATCTCAAAACTGATAACTTCAAAGGAGGAAAGATGATTTCAAATGGCATTGCTAAACTTCCAGCTTTTGCAATCTACCTAGCTTTTGAGACTGCACTTCAACTTTTCTTCCTTCTCTTCTTCACTCTCATCATTAATCTTACTTTCATATGGAAGGAGAGAAAGTTTCTCTATGTTTTTCCCTATGGAAGTAGAGACAGTTTAGGACCCTGTGGTTCCATGAGAAAAATATTTCTCAACCTGATTTATAAAAAAGGTCTTCTTGTTGCGTAATCTCCAACCTGTGTTTGGGGAGAGAAATTGGTTGGCCAGTATTTTCAAAAAAGATGTGAAACATGAAGGTGCTTTATGCATTAAGTGTAACTGTAAATGTTTAAATCAAATTAACTTTGGGGAATATTGAGAATCAGTTTTGTAAGAGTAGGATACTACAGTACAATGGAAACTCGTTTTTTTAGGATTAATTTCAGGTTTCCAAAATAGCTTCCTATACATGCAGAACTTGTTGAACTGCCTGCTGTATAAAAACAGAAAATTAAACTGAACTAAACAAACCATTTATACTATTTCAGAAGCGTCACTGCACTTACTAGGTTTCCAGAGCTTTCTCTTACTGAATCTATACAGTATTTCTAGACAAATCACACCAAATAGGACCCCATGTATGGCTCGTATTAAATCTTTAGTAAGAACTAAAGGTTTTCAACACTGACTTCCAGGCAAGTGGAGAGATTGTAGACTTCTTTGGCCCTAAATCTCCTATCGGAAGATGTCAGGTTAAGTGGTCATAACCCTCTTCTTTTCCTGACCCAGTTTGATGAGGCTAATTAATGCCAGCATTAGCTCCCAGCAGTCTTTGCAACCTTAACAACTCCAAGTATGGTAATACTGCTGCAAGGCAAGTGCAGAGGCATGACTTCTTGTGTCCTTTTCCTTCTCTTACACACAAGAATAGAGCTAGTCTCAATAAATCTGTGTGATATATTTTATCATCCTTGACACAAAACCTGGGAGAGTGGGAGTTTCCCTGGAAGAGAATATTCAGTTCCTATTGGAGATGCACGTGTGTTCATTCTGGGAGGTCTGGTCCACACATTTCAGTCCTTGTGGTGGGTAATCTATTTTGTTACAGGGGGTGTGAATAAAGCTCACCTAATTTTCTGCTGCAGTGCATCCTTCTTGTTTCTGTGTCTGTTTAAACTCAAAGGCTGCCTGCTAGGCTAGTTCAGCCCTGGTGTGCTGAAGCTTGAGGAGAGAATTGTGCTGGAAAACAAGATATAAAGATAAAAAAATGACAGAGACGATGAATAAACTAATCAGAACCAAGTATTTTAGTCACCAAAGGAAGGAACTCTTATGTTATTTATATCATCTGATGCAGCCTAAGTATCAACGAAGTTACTGTACAGTCTAATCAGAATTCAGGGTACTAATATTATGCAAAAAAATGTGAAAGTCTCCATCTGACTTAAATAACTTACCATCTCTCATTAACATACAGTCTAATCAGAATTCAGGGTACCAATATTATGCAAAAAAATGTGAAAGTCTCCAACTGACTTAAATAACTTACCATCTCTCATTAACAACAACAACAAAAAAAGCAGGAAAACTTCACACAAAATGAATTCCCGTCTCATCCTCAGCAGTTGTTTAGGAATCATGTGAGATATATTTCCTCAGCTAAGTGAATGGATCACATTATACTTTACAAGTTATTTGGCTTGCCTTGACTGCCCTTCAACCTTATATAACCTTTTCTCATTTTCCTAGATATTTCCACTTTTAGTTTAAATGGATGAAATTTTGCCCCCATTTCTGTCAGTGAGAGTTTTGCGGTTAGTATTAAGAGAAAAAACGGGGGTGAGGGTTTTGCGGTTAGTATTAAGAGAAAAAACGGGATTTCAGTTGGTGTCCGCACGCCCCCCAATTCATGTCTTCTGATTCACATGAGCAATTCCCTTATGAGATAATTAAATGAGGCCAAGGAGAGTCTATTTTGTCCTATTCATTGGTTCTCAGGCTGAAATCATTGGAGTGTATGGCCACCTGGCAGTTACAGACAGAGCCAGCTATCACTCCTGGACACAGGTATTTTCACATACGGTGAAATGAAGACTCTTACTGCTTGTATGGAGGGCTCTCAAGCTGCAGAATCCAGTGTGGTCCAGGTCTCTAGTGCAGAAGGAAGAGGCTGGAGTGGATGGTGAGGCTGCCTACACCATAAGAGCTCAGAGAGTGGCTCAGCTCTGCTGCAGCCGTCTCTCACTGAGGGTGTGTAAGCTGGCTGGTGAACCAGTGCTGCGTACCCACCCATGAATTATCCCCCAAAGCTCTCTGTCCTCTCAGCTGTGGGGTGTCTTGTAGTCACTCAGCCACTTGAAGACTCTGAGCGCCAAACAGGGAAAGCTGCCCACCCCTCCGTATCAAATGGCACTGCTAGCATCTCCTTCAAATGCCTTGTAGTTATTCTTCAGGGGAGAATTTTGTGCAGCAAAGCATTCAGCTGTGCTAGGCATTTGGCATTGTTTTCCAATGTACACGCTGTTATTTTTTTATGTTAAGAGTTGGCAAGGTTGAAGAAGTGTATGTTGACCTGGTCATTTCCTTGCCGACAACACAAGAGAAGTGATTTTTTTCAGGAAACAATTACACAAGGAAAGGGCAATGGCTTTTCTGACCCGTTTTTGTAGGGCACTTCATTCATATTGATAATGGGAAGAAAGCCACGCAGGATTTGTGTGTTGGTATTGAATCACTGGTGAAGATGTGGTGTGATGTGATAAGAGAGTGGATGAAATTGATTCAAAAGAAAAATCATCAAAACACACTTTCAAACAGAGCTCTTAACAGGGTGTTATTCCTGTACTCCCTTTTATAATTAACATCCAGTTTTTATCAGACTTCTTTCTGAAGTCTAAATAAATACCCCTATTGTGTGGCTTCTGGCTTGTATCTTGCAGAAGATACAGGTTCTAGTTCATCATTAAAAACAAATCCTAGTTTTATGAGCCATGTAAAGAATAAGGCTGCCCATGGCTATAATTGAGTTACTGGTTTTTATCTCACTACAGTCTGTTGGATGTCTCTCTAGCTATAAAACAAGCAATTTTACAAAGACCCTGCGGTGAACAGAGCAAGACTTTTGGCTTTCTAGTTATTTAGTTCCCTGTTTCCCCTGCTTTTCTTTCCAGAGGTATCAGATGCAAATTAGGTTTCTAGCTTCTCTTATCTCTTTGTTCCTTCCAAAGCTGAGATTGATAGCTTTAAGGAGATCAAAGTCAACTTTCAAATGTATCCCAAATTGATAATCTCCAGACTATCATACACCTTGTACTCAGAACAAAAACCTAAAATCCATAATGACATGAGCATGGTAAATATGGTTCTTCTGTTAGACTAAGTAAAAGTAGATTATACATGTTTTTTAGACTTCAAAGGCCTGTCCTTTTGGTCGGGTTTCTTTAAGGTCTCCAAGGCGCTCTGCACTCCCTTCTGTACAAGAATAATAAAAGGCACTGCAGCAAGAATTTGAGAGGGTCTTTTCCTGC
>NW_009700958.1:59179-60074 GCF_000703405.1 Apaloderma vittatum
TGTAGTTTCAAAGATAAACGGATAAAAGATTTTAAGAAAAGAAAAGCAGGGGCATTTCTACTTTATTTAAAGTAAATGTAAAAGTGCATCAAAACTAGTTTGTGCTTCATACCTGACTGTATAAACTGTGCTTTGTTTTAGCACGCTGGCGGCCCAGGTTACCAATAAAGACAAAAAATTAAGGAGCCCTTATATTCTCTCGCTATGCCAAGAAAAACTAAGGAGAAAAAAATCTATGTTTCCGTAAGAGTGCGAAATCTGCAATTCTGATCCAAAGCCAGTTCCCAGTGACACTAATGAACAATGAATATGTTTTTTAACATTGGTATTTTGGACTGATCTGCCAGGTGCAAATGAGACCACAGTCGAGGCTCACGGGAAGTTGCATGACCAGAGACGTGTCAAAACCGTTGGTGCAGACCAGGCGTACCCCCACGCTGTCACTGTGGAGCAGCTCTCCGGCAGTGCCAGGGCAGCTGGCAGGCAGCCACAGTGCTCACTGGCCAGCAGCCAGTGGCTCTTCTCTGTGCCCCGGTGAGCAGCTTGTGATAACTAATCCCAGGTTTAGGGACAGGTTTTAGCTTGCACTCTATGGCAAAAAGTGTCAGGAAGAGCTGCATCCTCCCTTCCAGAAGTGCCTCGCTTTTTGTTTTCAACCAACACTTATTTTGGAAGGCTCGAAGGCAGATGTCTGGAGAAGAAACAAATATTTTGATCCTTCCAACTGTCATTCTGTTCTCTTCCAAAACACAAGGATGTTTGTGTGGCTCTGCCTGGGAGAGAAGAAGAATAATCCTTTGCTCAGCATAGATAAATACTTCTGTAATTTGTACATAGAAGTATTTGCATGGGGTAGTGCATGTTAATCTGTTTATGGGCTAAGAAATACACTCTT
>NW_009700958.1:60105-74333 GCF_000703405.1 Apaloderma vittatum
TTCTCTTCCCCGTATAGTACTGGATGACATTTTGATACTGTATATGCTTACAAGATATATATTTTGCTATTCTTTGTGCAATGCTGGAAGCACCTGTGGGAAGTCTATCGTGATGCAACAGATCCTCTCAGATAGTACTTCTGGGAAACACCAGAAACTCTACACAGCACTAAAGCTAAAAAAAAATAAAGGAGTTTGAGTTATTTTACACTTTGAAAACTCTTCAGAGAAATACATTGCGCCAAAAGAATTCCCTTCATTGACTACTAAAAAAAGCAGCAGCAAAAGTATGCCATCCTCATGTTGCTAAACTGCTGTGTCCCATCTCCTACACCTAAGCATAAGAAAATGCATTGGTCTCACTGGTGTAGTCACTCAGCTGAGACTGTCGGAAAGGGCACAAATTGTTGTCAGTTGTCATTAACTGGTATGTGTTATAACCCAGGTCCAAATGGAAAAACACCTGAGAATCAATGATTTGTCCATGTACACTGAAGCTGATTCACGATCAAAACCACATTAGAATAAAAGCTGTATCTGTGCCAGCCTGAAGAGTGTCACCCAAAGAAAGTAGTAAATCTGATTACCTCTGAAATACAACTAGGCTCTAAAGAGAAGTTGAAAGATGAAGAGCCAAAACTTTTGAATCCACAAGTGCACTTAATTAAAAGAAGAGGGAAAAGAAGGAGTAAAACCTGCAGGAAAATATAGCATAGGGCATCATTTTCTCACTCGCCACCACCTTGACAAAAAGAAAAGTCTGCTCTACCTGGAGTCCTTTAGTACAAGTCCCTGCTGTTGCACCTGGAGCCCCGCAGAACCAGAGAGGACAAATAAGGTAGGAGGAGGAGGGGAATAGAGCTCTCATTTTCTCACCCCAGATCTGCTGACATCTGTCAGCAGTTACACAGGTGGGAAGAAGGGAATACAGCTCGGACCTTGCCAAAATGGCTCTAAAACATCATCAGTGGGTTTGCTCCGCTGGTTCCATCTGTCTGTGCCTCAGCGCACACGCACGGTATTTTTAAGCCACCTGCTGCTGATGCAGTGGTTTCTTTTTTTTTTGCCAGAGTGACATTCAGACTTACAAGATCAAAGTATTGATCAGAATTCAGTGGAAGGCTTAGTGTTACCCCTAAACCTTAACTTTCCTGTCCAGACTCCCATTACACTTATTTCTAGCGGGCTGTAACGTTTTCTGAAGTACTTATTTTTTACCACTGCAACACTACTATTATAAATATGGATGCTGCCTTTGATCATAACAAAATTATCCTAACAATATGGATTTTTTTTCCTGTACTTCAGACTCGGACTGAGGTGGACTAAGTGAAGTTGAACTTGGTAACTCTTTCTTCTTTCTTTTATGTCAATACAGAAAAAAAAATTGAACAGGACGAGAGTAATAGAACTGTGGAAGCTCTCACTACTCAGTGTCTTCCAACTATCATGGTGCCTGTTGTGCAAACTGAGAGTTTACTCAAATAAGTTTTTTTCACTGATAAGTCAGACTTTGGTGTTTTTAATAGAATAGGTACAAACCCAAGAATCAGAGGAAGAGCTTTGAACAGCAGTTGGAAAGATCTAATACTTTCTGTGTTTTTCTTTTTATTTGAGACTTCACATGACTTAAATCAATGTTTTGACAGTGACTTCTACGAAAACAAGATTTAGCTTTTACTGCACAGGGATCCTCCATTTTGTCAAGTATTTTCAGTATTGAAGAAGTTCTGAGTATGAAATAGAGAGTTTTCTTAACATGTAGTTACTCATTCTACCAAATATTCAAAATTTTGTAAGAGATTTCGTAAGATATTTTGAATATTTCTTGGGGAAAGAAGAGGCATGGATGGTTCTTTCCCCCTGCTAAATACTGCTTACTGTGAACAAAAGGCAAGCAAAACTATCTGCTATAATACAGAAGATTTTGGGATGTAGATGCTTGTGTATGCATATGTGCATGTCTGCGTAAATCAACTAAGAAAAGGTAAAAAAACAATTATTGCCATTTCAGTATTTTAAAAATTAAGCTATTTCATTTGAAAATATTGCTGTTAATTTAGTTTGACATCAAGAAATGAGAAAAATAGAAACTTTGGGAGACTGATAATACAAGTATGTATGAAAACACAACCATAAATATATTATTTTGAAATGAGATATATTTAACTGCTGGGAGAAAGCCGTGAAGCTTCTTGAGCACGATTAGTTTGAAGATAAATTTACACTTGGGGACACTTCGTCTGAAAGGTTACCACTGCTTACCTCTCCACTCTCCACGACACAGCAGGACATTGTCTGCAGTTTAACAGCTGTTCAGCATGCCCAGTTTCTGTCAGCAATGCTATCAGACCAATTCTGAGCTTGTGCCACATGGTAGCTAACTGGTCTGTCTCTGATTGTAAGTCCTTGGAAATCAGAAGTCAGGAAGAATTGTTTCTTAGAGCGAACTTCCAGCCAGTTAGAGCTTTGCTTTATCACTCAAGCTGTAAACTGTAAGCCCTGTGGTACATAACCTAGTACACTGATAACTGTGGACACCTACGTAAAACAAAGGACTGAAGGATTAATCAGAACCAACTGTGTCACAGGCTTGGCCCACTGTCCTTCTGGAAGATAACCCAGCAAACGCTTAAAGAGGTTATAGAACACTGGTTGTACCCTCACTTGAGGTCGTCTATCCTTTTTGGTCATAACAGATTATTTATGTGTTTGGATCCCCCCGGGCACTCTGTTAGTACATGATATTGTTAGGTAGCTTACAGTAGCGAGACTCCAGAGCAAATAAACTGGTCCTGTGGTAAGCATTGCAGCATAGGCGTTGCTAATTATTTATTTCCTGCTGTTAAGCAGAAAACAGGCTTGACTGCCCTCACAACAGCTGCAGCCTTACAATGTGTGAAACACTATGAACTTTATGTGCTAGCTCTCCTGAAGAGCTCTGGGGGCAACGGGTATTACAAGCAGGTAGACTAGTTGTCAGAAGAGCCTTCTGAAGAGTCCTAGTGCATCAGCAGCAATTAATGCAGGTGGTATTTTAGACAAGGGAGCTAATGAGCTTTAATATGCATGCAGGTGAGGGAGTGCTGAATCAGTAGAGCCATTAATGAACCTATGACAGCCTAATTAGCTACAATTTAAAATCTATGGAATCTAATCAGAAGAGCTGAACACTGCTGCAAATCTGTGTATGAATGAGTCTTTCTAAATACTCCAATCTGTTGCTTAGTCACTGATTGATAGTAATTGCTTTTTTTCCTCTATTGTGTATAGGAAAATGCCCAATTTTGTTCTGATAGAGGAGGACACAACATTGAAGTTAAATGCCTGAGATGTTTGACTGCTTAAGTTTTAATCAGGAGAGGTTTAAAAAAAAATAATCAAAGTAAAATTAATTTCCAGCTCTGAATATAGATGATTAAAAATACACCACCAACTTTTCATGTATTTGGCTGGCAGAGATTATATACTAGTTAATCAACTCCAAATAGCTTATATGAAATTAAAGATAGAACTACAGCTGAAGTGGCATAAAAAACACATATTAATATAAGAACTTCTTTATAGAGGAATTTTATTAAACTCCTTAGATGAATGATTTTTAATACAACCAAAAAAAAGAATTTTCCTATAAAAGGAGAACAATAATATCTCCTGAATGTTGTTATTAAAGACCTCCAAAATAATAAGAAACCTATTATGGAACACTATATTTTCCCTTTACACTATGTAAAAAATAATTTTCAGTAGTGCACAGAAGGGAAAATTCACAACACAACTAAAAGGTATGCCTGATACTCTCACTGAGATATTAAATATTCTCAATGAAGGCTTAGATATCTGTAACACAAGCACACTAGCAAACTTTCCTGGTGTTCAGGGCTTAGATCCTATTATGTTAATACAGCATAAATCCTTTAACAATTGTCCTTTACTAGCCAGTTATCTATCTCTTGGAATAGGACAATAGGCAGATTTAGTGAGTAGGAAGTTGCTGAAGAACTGAGGATGCCTTTTTTGGTTCAATCCACCTATCCTTGGTATCCCTAGTAAACATTACCAATGTACCAAATATGAGTATCAACATGAAACTACAGGGAAAAAAAGATACACGGCTAAGTCTTAAGACATAGTGTTCTGTGTCACTACTGATATTTTCATGCAGATACAAAGCATCTGAAAACAGAAAATGTGCAAAATAGAGTCTTCAGTCACACCTGATGCTTATGAGCTATTTATTGAAGCCTGTGTCACGGCAGGTTGACCAAGAAGAAAGAAGTGGAGGGAAGGAGGAAAAGAGGATTTTAATGACAATTTACACCTTAAAAGATTGCTTCTTTCTTCACGTGATTCCATGGTAAGTGAGACCACCTGATGCTCTCAAGATCCCAGCTTCCTTCCCTTGCCACCCTACAGGTGAATTCAGAATTGCCAGGGGCAAATTACTGCACACTATTTCTAAGGAGGAGCTATCAGCTCTGTTGCTTGTTTTTTCCACTCCCTCAGAGTGATGGATTTCAAGCAGAAATTGGTCACGAAAAAAGCTTTAAGTTTTTTAAGCCTTCTCCCTATGACTTCCATTTAGCCTCTATTTCCCATGGTTAGCATAAACAACTTCATTTTCAGGAAGACACTGTTTTTTGAAAGGAGATTACACACATTTTCCCTGAGATGTTCTACAAAGGTTAGTGAGAAGCCAGTGAGAAAACACTCTTTGAGGCATCTGCTACCTGACATACTCTTAGAGACAAACACAGGCTTCAGGCCAGGTGTGGACTTTGAATAGCTGTTTGTGAATGTCTTTCTGATCAAGATGCACTCTGTGATGACACCTCTTAAAAATTCTGAATGAAGAATAACACTGGAAGAATTGCCGTCTGATCACAGACAAATCATGGACAGGAGAAATGGTGAAATTCATTGAATAAATAAATTGCTAGGAGTTATTTCCTTGGCTGTAATCATCACTGCCACTTGCACAAGTAATTTGCTGAAGCAGCAATACCGGCTTTACTGCAGATGAACTTTATTTCTGGTGCTATGGGTTTTTTTGAGATCTTAAAGGGATATTGAAGTCTGATTTTACATATCCCAACTGCACAATTTTATTCTTTTCACTAAGTGTGCAGCCACATCTCAACAGGCTGCATTTTATACACATTTTTTACCTTGCAGTTCTAGTTACTGAATTGTGCAGCAGGTGGACAAAATAAATAAACATTGGGCCCAATCCTGAAGTGTTTATTGATGGAAATGGGAACTTTGCTGGAATTTTATATGCGGAATGAATCCCTAAAATGCTCATTGTATTTATTTTAGCTTTCTCTAAAGTAGTGAAATGTTTTAATTTCACGGACATACATGTTGTAATAACAACATTGTCACACAGTAGGTTTCAGCTGAGATCCATCTTTCTTTTAGTTCCTTTGCTCTCTATGACTTTCTATAAATATACACATATATCTGTTTACATTCACAGAGGTATTTACTGTCTATGATATATGTTTTATCTTCCCTGGGTTTACAGTAATGCTCCTTAGAAGTCTTAATTCTCAGCTCATCATTATTACTAAGGTCATAAACACTTTTCATGTCTTTTTTTCCCACAGTCTTTTTTTTCTGCACACGGATCAGAGCTTTCCATCAGTGTGGTCAAAATTACCTGGGCTATATCAAGAATGAGAGTCCAGGGCACGACTGCTTCTGGCTGCAGTGGGGAAGGACAGGCATCCCTAGAACAAATATTAGAGGACTATGTCTGAGAGTGAGGTTTTCCTGTTCTTACTACCACAGAAACGCTGAGAGAAGTCATGGAGTGTGAATTTTCTATTTGTGGTTGCTTTCCATTGTTTGGCATGAATTAAGCAGGTAAGTGATCTATCTAGGTCTGCTGGAGCAGAGCAGAATCACTGCATCCCTTGCTGCCTCAAGTCTGTTACTAAACACAGGGGAGATGGTGAAGGAGTTCTCTGGGTTCACAAATCCAGCTCATGCTGCTGGGACAAAAATTCTGGTGAGATGTAGAGCTTGAGTATTTATGAAGATGAGGTTCATTTTACTTGCACATGAAGTAATGGCCTGGAACAAAGATCCTCAAAGCTCCATCTTTGTCTGACAAACACAGTTGTTTATTCATAAAACTAAGTAAACCATGAGCTTTGGGGCTAATAAAGATATCCTGTGGGGCTAACAAAGATATCCAAATTTACACAGTCAATGGCAAAGCCACGTTGATAATGAAAGGATGACTTTGTTGTCAGAACCAACCCCACCAAGGCCAGTGGAATGACTTAATATGTCCCAGTACACTCATGCCCAGGTGTGCCCCAACCCGGTCTGTAGGCAGTTCTTGGCTTTTTTAATGATAATTTATTTCCACACAACCACCCTCACACACAAACACAACTGAAACATACTTTGCAAGATGACAGATTCCCAGTGAAAATCATGATTGGACTGGAAAAGAAACTTTTAGAACAACTGCATCACCCTCTTGTAAACAGTCTTGCAAAAATAATATAATTTAAAATATAAATTAAAGAGATCAACAATAAAAGATGGTGAACTCACTGACTTCAGATGGTAGGGACCTCTCATATGCTTAAGTGCATATCCGACATGCTGGTTGCATGGGGCCAGGGAATATGACATTATGAAGAATGAAGCTATTGGGGAATAGATCTGTCTTTATATTACTTTATATGTAATACAAGCTATACAAAACCATTAAAGGACTTCTTTGTTTTATCTTGTTTGAATATGTTTTTATTTATTTATTTTCTTACAGTGAAATTTTATTTTTTATAGTATTTCCTGCTGTGGCATAGTTGAATAAATTTGTTTTAAGATGGTTGGTGAACTCTTCTTCCTCTACATCTCTGGTGATGCATTTTTTAATATATAATTTTTAAGGTGACTGTTGCAGTGTTTTTCCTTTTTATTTCCCGCTGTGGAAATGAGGGCTTTAATAAACAATTTTTTGAAGTGGCTATTTTTACATTTTTTTCTCCCATATCCTGCTGTTACAGTGCTGTAAGCTTGTTACATGTTCATTTATTTTAAATAGCTCCTGTTCTTTTTTTTAATAGAAATTATTCTTATACATTAGCCTTTATTTTGAGAATTTCCTTCTCTCCTCTAAATAAAACTGAATAGGAAAAGGCAGTGGAATAGACATTAAAAAAATGTTTATATCAAAATTCACAGGAATAATTAACCAGAGGACTAAGATATAATAGCATGTAACTGTGCCGTACCAAGTTAGAGTGTTAGCCCCTAATGGGTTCAGGTTGCTCTCATTCCAAGTAATTCTACCAAGTTTAAGATTATTCTGATTACCTTGGTGTAGTTCCCTAGGGCAATAAAGATAAAGATGAGATCAAAATGCTGTTTTGACTAAGAAGAGCAGTCTAGAGATACACAACTATGAAAACAAGGAAGAACCATATAGATTTGGAGAGGTTTTGTTTCAGTCAACATAATCATCTGGAAGGCTGATACACGTTTGAAGATAAACATTTTTTCTATCTCAATATTCTCTGGACATTAACAAAATGCAAATAATCTCTGAAGTGTGCTGTAGCCTAACCATTTCAGACACCCACACTAGAATGGGATGGTTTAATTCCAGACACACCTCCCACTACAGAGAATGCCCAGATACTTAACTTTTGAACAAGGTAATTCATGTTGGTTTCAAGTTTGGTTTCAAGTTGCAACAGGGCAAGTTTAGGCTGTACATTAGGAAGAAATTCTTCACCGAAAGAGTGGTCAGATGCTGGAATAGACTGCCTAGGGAGGGGGTTGAGTTGCCATCCCTGGATGTGTTCAAGTGTCGCTTAGATGTGGTGTTGGGTGACATGGTTTAGGGGTGAACTTGTAGTGTAGGGTTAATGGTTGGACTCGATGACCCCAACCTGAATTGTTCTATGATTCTATGTGAGACAAGCCCTCCCTTTAGTGGGATCACATGAGCCTGGAGGCCTTCGATGAGAAAGAAGAGCAGTTAAAGTGACTAGTGCTGTCTAAGGCATCAACTGACTTCTGCTTCTCCAAGGAGTAGTAGGTTATGCTGGACCATAGTTTCCCTACTGAGGGGATTGAACAGTCTCGTTTTATTCCCTACATAAACAGCAAATGTGTAGTATATAAATGAGTCCTTGAAGACAAACAGCCATAAACATCACAGTGCTGTGTCCTAACAAGTTTTCAGGCAGCAACTCTGGCCAGAGAAGATTAAGGCAGAAAGGAAACTCCCTCACTGCTCACCAGATACTACACAAAGACTTTGAACCAGAACATAAACATCAATACTCTCTGTCTCAAGGGCACCCTCTTGCAGGCTAAGAACCTGAACAACTAGAGTGCAATTTATTGACCTTTGCCATAGTTTGGCATTGTGTTTTATCTCTCTCAAATATATTTACCTATGGATTAAATCATAGAGTGCGCTGAAGGGAAGATACCTGTTCAAATACTCCTGTATTCATCTGTTCCTGCTTCACTACAGTGGGGTTTCAAGTTCTTTGAACAGTGCACAGAGTTAAAAAAATAGTTTTCACTTAAGCAATGGGCATGGTGTGCTAAAACTTGATCACAGAACTTTATTGGGGAAGATAGTCAAAGCTTTTTCTTTCATGTACAAAACAGTCTTTGTAATTGCTAGTTTGTATTTGCAGAGAATTTGAAGTCTGTTGAAACAAAATACTTTTAAAAACATTTATTAGCCATACTTCCCATGTTAATTCCTATCCTTATCAAATTAACTGTTCAAACTCATTTAATATGGCATTGTCTGTAGGTAAATGAAAGACATTTCTCTGTACGTCTGGTCCTTTTCACAAGCATAAAAAATACTTATTAATTCAGATTATGTGTACATTCTGACATCAAATTCATGCAGATCCAAAAGTGGCTTCACTTGTTGACCAAATCCTGAGGCCATTAAAGAGAAAACCTAATTCAAGTTCGAAACAGAGTGTTTTTATTACAAGCAGTGCAGAAGTTTGTGTTGCCTAATTAATACAAGAGCAAATTTCTACTGACATCTGAAGAGTAGAACAACTGGAGGTAGAAGGGGAGTGAGAAAGTGGTAGTGATAAAGTTGTTCCACCAGAAGACCCTCATCTTGGGTGAAAAAAGTATAAACAGACATTTTAAAAGTCAAATCATCTGTCAGAAGCTTCATTTAACAGAATGTTTCAAAAATGAAAAGGTTCTATAGCTCTTCAAAGCTCAACATTCAGGATGAACTCTTCTTGACAATCTCTTCTCAGCTTGAGCTGAAATGCTGTGATTTCTCACAGGGTACTCTACCCTGCTCCAGTTCCCACCTTTTGGTATAGAAAATTTCTTGCTACTTCATAAAACTGTGTTTTACATGTCTGTATTTCATTAATAATACATTCACAGACTTTGAGTTTGTTTTTTTTTTTTGTTAATCTATCTGCTTATATTTCTTACGGAGGGCTCCACAAATTATTACATGTTTTGCTGTTAACAACAGCTAGACATACATAGGGTATGAACCTATATGCATTGATTCTATAGGAAACCAAGAAAAAACTTGCCTTTTTGGGGAAAATGGGAAAAAAATAGGTGTTTGGATATCATTGTAATAGGTTGTGATACAAATGGCTGATTACTGGAGATCAAAATATGTGTCAGACCAATCTGCCCTGACCTGACATTTAAAATCTGCTTTCTTTTTTTTTTTTTTTTAATGCAGTGTGAGCATCTTTCTTGTTTGGGACAAGAAATTTTGATAACACTTTTGACTAGAAAGAAGCATTTATTCTAGACTGTGGGAAAATTTATCAGTCTATGAAATAAACATTTTATGGACTTAATGAAATCCTGAAGCTGTGACTACTTCCAGAGATATGATTAAAAATATCAAAATTTCTCAAAGACTGGAACTATCATTGCAAAGCAAATGAATTTCAGCCACTAATAATAACAGGCATTACCTTGTGCTGCCTCTATCCTTCTTTTTTATTTTTTGCCTCACTTGAATGTGAAGATATCCTGTGTGATTGAACTATCGAGTACTGAAGAGTCAGCACTGCTGCTGCGTTTGAAAGAGCTACATTGGGAACTTTATTATGTACATCTGAAAAGCAAAAATCAGTAATTACAAACAACTTATAGGACAGCTGAATGTAGTTAAATCGTTTACTTGCAATACACCCGCAATCTTAAAATGCTTTAATATATAAACACATATTCAGCAGCTGCAGTGCTTTTATCTGACAGGCACTCTCTCTTAAGCTTATGGAAACTCTTTTTTTTATGAAGGTGTCTATGTTCCTTTATAAGCAAAAGGTAACCACAGGTGGAAAGACGTCTGTCTACTTGATAGTTTCTTGAAGCTACTCTGACTGTGGCCAATAGAGCAGAGAGCTGTGTGACATAAGGCAGACTGTTCCCTTCATCATCTTACAAACCACTTAGAAATTACCTCCTTGTTCTTAAGTGAGGGGAACAACAAGGCTGTTACGTCCTAACAAAGTGTTGAGACAGCTTTAAAGCATACTACTATTAAGAGAAGTCTGAAGAGAAAGAATCAGAGATGCATGGATACCTCTACCTCTCTCTCATTAAGTCTGCAAATGTCTGATTGTATCTCCAGCCATCTCTCCATACATCTGGGTTTGGAATTTTACTAAAAGTCATTAAGAAACAGGAGACTCATAGACTTTTCATGTGGGAAAACATCTGAGCCTGAAAAAGGAATATTTTTCTATGAACAGATGTTGATTCTTCTATCGCAGTTCTAATGTTGAAATTTTTTTAACATCATGTACTGTTGCCTTCTCTGAGGGATACTTATTCCTGTTTAAAATCTAGCCTCTGAGCTCTTGGAAGTGTGTGGTTATGCAGGAAATAATCTGCTGGAGGCTTTGAGACTTAAAGCCTGTAACCTCGGGAGATCCCACGTCCACCTTTCAGCCAACAGTGTACTCTGAAGTAAAGCTGCATTAGCAGCTGTAAATTCAATCTCACTGTAGTTTAGCCACTCTATTCTTCTTCACTGGTAATTACACCATGGGAAATAACTATTTAAATGGAACCCTGTGCTACGATTACATTTTTCAAAAACTGATTACAACGTACAAGACAGTTTTCAATTTAAGCTTCCAAGTTTTAATTCAAAACAACTTTATAGTAACAATTTAGACCTGAGAATGTGCAGACACTAAAGTGAGGCAACTTTCATTCCAGTTATTCTTACTGCTCCTTTATAAAAATATTTCTAATATTTCTGAGGATTAAATTCTGCCAGCTATTGACTAAACATCAGAGCTGGAGAAACATTCCGTAATGAGCCATTATTTGAAAAACTCTGCCTGTTTAGTGAACTACACCCACGCATGTTTGAAACTTCTTAAATGAGATCCTGATATCCAGATGTTAAATTTTACCTTACTTTACAAGTAAATCTACGTGGCCCCAAAAAAACTGCAGTACAGTGCTCTGAAAGGTAAATGTTTAGAATTGGCTACAGGGGTGATCTATGTGCCACACGCCCAAGAGCCAAGTTGTGGTGTTTAGCCAAGAGACACGAGATCCTTACTACCTACCCCAGGCACTTGTCGATACTCCGGGAGAAATTCACTGAGGTATTCGTCAAAAATTCCAGCGATTCCTGCATTCTGCTCTAGGATGAGATTAGTCTAAGCTCGTGGTTGGGACCAGAGAATAATGCGAGGATACTCCGACCAGAAGAGGCCTAAGATGGGAGGTGATGGAGAGTTTTACAATTCGACAGTCATGACTTGGCTGTCCTACAACATTCAGTTAAAATGTTAAACCTGGGATCATTTCGTCCATTTCTAATCAGAGGAATGTAACACTAAAAAACGTGACAATGAACTACAGTATTCAAAAATGTGAAGATTTGATAAAAAGAGATACTTTCACTATAGGAGAGGCCTTAAAGGGTAGCATTTATTGTCTTACCTTGTTATTTTTTAAAAAAAATCTCTTTAGGTGCCACTGAAGGGAAGGCATTTGGTTTTACTTATACGTCATGATAAAAGTTGTTATTGAAAGATGACTCAAGACAGAAAGATGATTCCAGGAGTTCAAAATGAAACAGTAAATACAATCCATATCAACTATTTTCTGAGAGTTTTTGAAACTTCCTGAGTTTAGTAATTCCCCAATTGCCACATAGATAAAGTCTACAGAAGCACAGTTATGAGTTTTTCTCCTTTCACCTGAATCAGATTACTGACTTGAAGGGAGTCTGTCTTGGTTTATGCCACTGTGAAAGGAGAATGGGCTTGATGTAATAGTTTTTAAAATTTCAATGCATGGCAACTGATTCACTGTTACTGTACAGCATTTTGTAACAGTCTGGTAGGATCCGTAATTATTTTATATCTAATCACAAAAAATATTTTTAAGGACTGGATATAATAACTGTCATATGGATTAGTCAATGGATAATAAATAGCGGTATTTGTAAAAAAAAAAGGGAAATAATTTTTTTTTAACTGTGCATAGTAGAATAATGCATTGTCTTTGTCTTAAGTACACTGATCGCTTTCTATTTATCTATGATGATATGGTGTCACAGGTGAAAAAAAAAGGAATAAAAATTAAATAGAAATACAATGTAAGCTCAAACAGTGGACAGCTGCTCTGTGAAAAGCATGACATACAATACCATCATCAGTAAAAAAGTTCACGGGCTTGATTCCTTACCCTTAACAGACCAATCTAACCAGACCCATCTGTGTCAAATCCTCCAGGCAAGGATATTTTATTGTTGAATGGCATTTGTCCAGTCAGGAGTGAAATGGGTACCAGCAAGAGCCAAATAAAGCAACAGGAGATCACTCATCAGATGTCCTGCAGACCTTCTGGCTTAGGGGCACTCCTCAGTAGGAGATTTTCTCAACTTGCCAGTCAGAACACAGCACGCACGGATCCATTTGGAAAATAAACACACTCGTTGCAAAAACTACTCTGACTGAAGCTGGCATTGTATGGCGTAGTAGGGAATAATCATTATCAACCCTGATCGAGCAGTTTCGGGGGAACAGGCCTTTATAGGTCCCATGTAGAAATGATAATTTATGTTTATGGAGACATTACTGAACTTAAAAGGGACAGCAAGCAAGGTAGTAGGCAGGAGTTCTCCAGGAAATCACAGAAAGGCCGTTGTCATCATAGTATATTTCAATACTCAAAATACTTTGGGTTCAAGGCTGGAAAAAAAAATTACTATCTATGATTCTTCTGGAAAGGAACATGGCATGCATTTATAGTGCAGTATTTTTCTTTTTTTTTTCTTATAAGAACAAAGATGAGGAACAAACTAATTGGCCAAAAGTAAGATGACAAAGACAATTTCTTCCTCAGACTGAGGTTCTTCTGTACCCCTACAAGATAAGGAAGAAGCATGAAAACAAAAGTAAAGTCAGGGCTGAAAATCAAACTGAATACACCGATGTAAACAATCATTCAAAAGGATATACACTACAAGTTTTTACTGTCAAACAGGTCTTGGGTTTTCTACTGTTAAAAAAGCTGTGAGTTAACTATGCTACAGAGTAACAAGGATGTTAACTAAAGCTTTGTTTCCAATACAGCCAATTACATAACTTCCAGCATCCTAATAATAGTCCACGTCTGAAAAATCTAAAAAAATCTAATTACTCCATTTATCCTCAGAAAAATTTATCTCTTTAAATAGGAACATAACAGTAGAAGTATTTAATAAAATGAAGGAGAAAAACAGATAAAGCTGCCAGTTTGAATGGATTCTTAGCGGTAAACTATAAGCCATTCTATCCCCCACATCCCCACTGATTCTTCTTACCACTTTTTTGTTTAGTTTCCTTCCACATAGCAGTTGGGCATCATAATATGTCTACAAGAAGGCAATTTGAGAGACAAATGTCCCACCTACAGATTTCTCACCTCCCTCCCACTAAGTATAGAGACATTATCGTCCTTACCCTAGGAAAGGTAGTCTCCTATCCTACTTCACAAATATCTAATTGGGTTTACATCGGGACAGTCGTCACTTGTTAGGATGACTGGAAAGGCACAAAGTACCAGTAAAGTTTGGCACTTTTTGCTAGGATTCATATAATTCTTTGAGTAGATATAGAAAAGGCACCTGAGCGGATTCAGGGGCTTTATTTATTTTGAAAGCACTATATACCTAACACATGCCTTATGGTCTACTGCTAGTAAGTTCAAACCAGTTTTCT
>NW_009700959.1:0-1595 GCF_000703405.1 Apaloderma vittatum
CATGACCCCCCCTTCCCGTAAATCCCGTGCGACTCCCAGGACTGTTTATGGAGCGTTGGAGCCTCATAGACGTGTTTGTACACTACGAATTCTGCAGCAGAATATTTTTTAAAACGTTTGCTGTTTGGAGGTTTGTTGGTTTTTTTTTTTTTTCTCCTTGTTTTATTTTTCGTTTTGTTTTTCTTTTTTTGTTTTTTTTTTTTTTGTAAGCTATATTTTTGTATATTTAATTGCTATTTTAAAATTCTAATAATGCGTCTTTTTTGCTAATCACACTATTCTTAAGGAAAAACGAAGAAAAGGAAAAAAAAACAAAACAAAACCAACCAAAAACGGTTTGCATGTGATTTGACTTGAAATGTAAAATAAAAGCAGGTTTTTTTTGGAAGCAGGGGTGTGTGGGTTGTGTCTGGGATAACCCTGGCTGTGGAGAGAAAAAAGGGAATGTCCCTTCTGGCTGAGCCCTGTGACACCTTTGGGGGAAGAGGGGATTGGGGGGAGGGGAGACCCCAAAAATGGGCTGGTTTGGGGCTGCTGAGGAGGGGGGGCAGCCCAGAAAGCGGGTGGGGGGCTCTGTCCCCTGTCCTGCTGCCCCCAGTGCTGGCTGCACCCCGGAGCTGGGTGCTGGGGAGGCAGGTTTGGGGTTTTTTTTTTTTCTCCCACCCTGTGCTGGAAATGTTCTCGCTTCAACCTTCTCCAGCAGGAACCACGAGGAGCGACTTCTCGCTGCCTGTGGAAGCTCCGGTTGGGGGCGGAGGTTCCCACCGGTGGGACGAAGCAGCTGAGGATCCGGCTGAGCCGCCAGCAGGCTCGAGCACCAAAAATGCACAAAATATTTTTATTCCCCCCCCCCTTGAGGTTGCTGCACTGGAGAGGGCTCATTTCACCTCCCAGCCAAGCGGTGTTCTCCGTGTGTTAAAAGCCAAAGGGTCTCCAACGCTTGGATCATCACCCACCACTGCAAGAACCTTCTGTCAAAGCCCACAAGGCCACAGTTTGCTCCAGAATGATGCCAGAAGTTGCACCAGTTCAAACCCTGGGTTGGAAGCCTGGTTTTAAGACTAAAAACGTGACTGGTCTGGAGGAGACTGAGCATGGAGAACGGATTTCCCCCAGCAGCAACAGGCCAAAAGGGAATTTTTACCATTTTTCTCCTGTCCTGTTCCATTAATATGGTTTGAAAAAGCAACCAAGGCACCAGAACATGAGGAGTACTCAAGGATTGCTGGTTCTTTTTAACGAGCTTCTAAATAAATCACCTGGAAGGACTCGTTTACACCCGTTTCACCAGCACGTTCCCAGTGCCTGTTGGATCAACACCCAGCGCAGGGAGGAAGAACAAGGCAAGAAACAAATGAGGGTTTCAAGCACGTAAAAATAACCGTGGGGTTTTATTACAAGAAGAAAAAAAAAAAAAAAACCACAACCAACCAGCAATTTACAAAAGAACTGCACACAGCACATTGTGGGGGGGCACGGGCACCCCCGTTCCTCAGCTCTGCAGATGCTCCTCAGCTCTGCAGATGCTCCTCAGCTCTCCAGGGGTTCCCTCAGCTCTCCAGGCGTTCCTCAGCTCTGCAGATGTTCCTCAGCTC
>NW_009700960.1:0-4121 GCF_000703405.1 Apaloderma vittatum
GTCCCTTTTTGCCAGGCAGCTTTCCAGCCACTCCTCTCCAGAGAGAGTCAAAACACATGCATTTGGAGGTATTTTTAAATGTACCTGGGCTCCATCAGAATACAACAGCTTACAAGGATGATATTTGTAACTAACCTTTCAGGTCCATCCAGTTTTGCTCAGAGAAATTGATGGCCTTCTGGTTCAACAGGACCTCTAGATTCAAATCCTCTGTGTAGCGTACTTCGATCACATCAGAGTTGTTCTCCTGCATGGCCACTGCAGACAAGCCTGTCACCTGAGCCTCAGTTCCTTCCAAATAAAAAAACACACACCCCCAAAATACCCAACATTATATAAAGTAAATATGGAAGGTTATAATGATACAGGCAAAAAAAACCCAACAAACCAAACAGATCGTTCCTAAAAGTAATTAAATATTGTTATTTACGTTTGAGGGAATTGCTAAGCATATAAGTCACATTAACCCCCCCATTACAGGTCTCCTACTGGCATAGTATGTTGAAAGCAGAATGTTTAATGCTAAGAAAGTCTGAAAATTACAAATTTTTCATCCCAATGGCAATGGCTGAGCTGTGTAAGAAGATCATTTGATCTCCTTTTTGAAGATTTGGTCCAGTGAGTAAGGCCTGGGAAAATCAAAGATAGTTTCAGGGAGGGCATGACAGAAGAAGGAAACAGAGTGAACCAAAATTTAACAGACTGATCTTCAGAATGAACTGCTCAGTGACTCATGTCACTTCTACCACAAACACATTAAAATCTATTAAGGGCAAAATATTTTCTTGACAATCTCTATCCTACCCAATGTGCTATTCACTGGAAGCATTCATGTCTACGTGGGTGCTGAAATGCACAGACAATTTTTAGCCTATCCTTGTAATTCCACCAGAAGTACCAAATTCTTGAAGTGCATCACTGAGGGCAGCTGGAAGATTCTTTCCCGAGATAAACTTGCTATTTTACACACCATAAAACAACCCTGGATCCAGGAAAACCATAAAAGTATTTGACATAAGGCTTTTCAGGTTGGCATGAGAAGCACGATCCCATTCTGCTCTTTCATACTCTATTTCTGTCTCATTTTAAAATGCAGGTGTATGACAATCTCCTCCTTGAATGGTGGATTTCAGTTTGCCTGTTCAGATGATGATGGCCACAGGCATCTCCAGAAAGTTTCCTCTGCCTTGGGTTTTGTTTTATAACCAAGTCAAAAGACCAGGACAATCAGGGCCTTTGAATAAAAAAAAACTACCCCCTAAACCAACATCTCACCAGACATTCCCCATTCTTCTGCTAGCTTGAGGTACTCAGAAAATTTTTTTTCCCCATTCAAAGTATGTTTTCTCAGCTCCAGGACATTTTCGCTCTGTCGACACATGTATGCATGTACACCTATCAAATAAGGAAAATAAAGCAAGGCATACACTTGCCTGCTTTCTATTAATTTTCAGCTACAACACTATCAAAATGCATCAGCTGGGAGCTACATCTGTTGATTGATTCCTAAAATTGACCTTAGGTTTACTTATAGATGGGAATGGGCATGGAGAGAATTGACAACTGTTTTCTTGAGCTCTTAAACACAGCAGAAAATTTTACACTTCCATTTCTTACACCAAATAGAACTAGTGAATAATCTTTGTTTAGGGAGTTATTTTTTTCCTGAACATTTTGTCCGCCTTCTGTTTAGTTTCAAAATGTTGACCTTTCATAAATGGCCAGAAAAGGAGAAGACTAGAGAAGATAGGAGGAGTGCTGCAGAGTGCAACTCAAGCAACCTTAGAAGCTATTATTTGTCATTACTGCTTCCTGCCTCACCCACTTACCATCGGGAAAGCGTGCCTGCTGTGTCCTCCCTTGCACTCTTAGCGATGTGAGATCAGACTCTACCAGCGTGTATTCTCCTTGGCCTTTGAAGGTGAAGTTTAGACCATCAAATGTGAGGAAGTGAGGATCCCCAAAAGCGGATGCTGTTTTTAAAAGCAAAAAGTGAAATAATAAGAAGCAAAAGCTGCAAGCCATTTCTCTTCTTAGGTTCACGGGAGAAAAAATAAATCTCATTGTGGTGATCCAAAGAATGGCATTTAAACAAAGGAAAAAATGCAAGGCTCATCCACGGTAAGCATGACACGAGGGACAGCCGTGGCAACCTTGAACAGTGAGCAACATCATTCCAGTTGCTCTCCTCTTCTCGGGCCAACATTTAGAGCTGCACTTTAAGGGGCTGTTAGGGGCTGCGATGCTTACCTGGTAGACCCCCTCCCACAGTTCTGCTGTCAGGTTAGAAGGCTGTTTGCATGCAATGTATGGGGACATGTGGACACGAACACGGGGCTACTCCAGAAGCAGCTCTCCAGGCTGCTTCCAAATGGAAGTAACAGTCAGAGAAATGGGATGGGGCTTTGTTTTCTCATCTGGCCTGAACAGAGAGAGGTGGCGGTGACGCTGAGCCCCAGAGCCTCTCTGCGGGTCAGCAAAAGTCTTTGGTTTTGCCTTTTAGATCTGTAAGAGGTCAGAAGGCCCCTCTCCCCTTCAGCAAAAGAAGGTGAAGTTGTGTCATCTTATTTGAGGTGTGACTCTCAATGACTAAAGACATCCATGTGACAGGTAGGTCCTTAACTGCTTGGTAGTTTAGTATTTTGGGATCATTGCCTCTCTCAACCTTTCCCTAGAGAAAATGTCCCCTTCATAAATCAGGTTCATTAAAGTAAGGGAACAAAGGTAGGTTTTTTTTTCCTCCTCAGCAGTTAGTGCATTCACTTGGGATTGTCAGAACAAAATGCATATAGCAAACAAATACAACAGAAAATCACAGTAAAGAAGGCCTGCCCCCGAGAGACAGGTTCAAGTATTTTCTCCACATCAGGCGGATGAGATATTTAATCCCAGCATCCCATGTTCCAGGAGAGTTCTGTAAATAGCGAGATAAGTGACTTTTTTTGTTTAAGCTGATTCTGCACCACATCCATCTCTGGCAGGCTCTGAGAAGCATTTTAGGATCGAAATCTTTGCAAAGGGTTATGTGGTGTTTGAGGGTTAGTTTTCTCAGATGCCTAGACTTGCATAAGGCTAATGAACACTCTCCCAGTGAGCAGTAGCACAGGAGGTTTGGCATATACTTTCTAGGCTCCCTATTGCTTTGTTGCTTCCAGACAGGAAAATTTGATGGGGAAAATCAGGAAATACTTTCTTTTTCTGCTATTGCTAGTCCTGGGAGACTCTTGTGTTGTCTCACATCATGTTCTAGCTACCCCCTACAGTGCCCTCTCCAATTTTCTTCTTTTTGCCTGAAGCAAACTGCTGCCTCTTTGCACTTTCCTTTTTTAAAAGAGGCCATGATCCTGCTGGATGTCTCAGCACCCCAGCAGCATAGAAGGTGGCAAGACACGTGGCGGCAACAGAGATATGGCAAGACTAGAGGACTACTTAAAAGCACGGGACAGGAACAATAGACACACCTGTAAATGGTAAAACTTCCATATTTAATATGAGTAGCATCTTTCAGAATGACAGCTTTTTTAGCTACTGTCATGCTGTCAGTAACGATCTCTAACCATCTTCACCATCTTCTTTCTGAGGAGGTGCCCACTGATGATAGGAAGTTGTGGACATGGACATTGATTACTAAAGGTTGGCTACTCAGGTTCCAGCAGAAAATCTTGTGGGACAATTTAAAACCGCATACATACTTTGCCATTGCAAGATCAGTAGAAGATTTCCATGGAAATTTTCCACAGGACATTGTACCCTTATCATTGTGGACTGACATATATACATATACAAATATTCTAAATGTCAGCACTGTATCAAAAAGCTATACTCCATAATGGAATTCTGAAGCTCTTACCAGCTCGAGGCGGGCGGTATGTCCTGCAGTCACTGGAGGGCCGCTTTTTCATATAGAAGTGACAATTATCAGACCACAGGCAGCAGTAATAGAAGCTGATGACATCATAGAGCCAGTGGGAAAAGCCAGGTATCCGGGGAGGCTTCATGAAAGGTGGTGAACCCCAGTCATGGCCTCGATCAGGTGTGCTGCCTCCTGTGGAGTCATGCGTGAGGATCTGGGTCCCCGTGGAGTCATAGCAACACTGCTGTCCTGCTGCATACTGCGGACT
>NW_009700960.1:4132-5480 GCF_000703405.1 Apaloderma vittatum
AATAAAATCATGGCTCAGCTCCGTGAAGTCCCTTTGTATTTAGAGGCTACCTGTTGCCTTTTTATGGATATAGCTACATGTTTTGGTTGCCAAGCTTTATATGATGTCCAGAGATGATACTTCCCAGTTAGGCTTCCCTCCCCCCACCCTCTGTTCTTATAAATTAGACCAAATTAGGTATAGGGAGGGAGGTTAGAAAAGCTAAAGCTCAGTTAGAATTAAATCTAGCCAGGGAGATCAAGGGAAACAGCAAAAGTTTCTACAGGTGTATTAATGGTAAGAAGAAGACTAGGGAAGGTCTGGGCCCGCTCAGAAATGAAACAGGTGAACTGGTGATGAGTGATTTGGAGAAGGCCGAGGTTCTCAACAACTTCTTTTCCTCTGTCTTCACTGGCAAGGGCTCCAGCCCCACTCCTGGAGTCACAGAAGATAATGGCAGGGGTTGGATGAAAGAACTGCCCACTGTAAGTGAAGATCAGGTGATGAACATGAAAGTGTACAAGTCCATGGGACCCGATGGGATACACCCACGGGTACTAAGGGAACCGGTGGATGAGGTTGCTAAATCGCTCTCTACCATATTCCAAAAGTCATGGCAGTCTGGTAAAGTCCCCACTGACTGGAAAAGGGGAAGCATAATCCCCAATTTCAAAAAGGGAAAGAAGGATGAACCAGGGAACTATAGGCCAGTCAGTCTCCCCTCTGTACCTGGTAAGATCATGGAGCAGATCCTCCTGGAGACAGTGCTGAGGCAGAAGAATAACAAAGAGGTGATTTGGTACACCAAGGGCTTCACCAACGGCAAGTCGTGCCTGACAAACCTGGTAGCCTTCTATGAGAAGGTCACAACATCAAGAGATGAGAAGAGCAACTGACATCATTTACGTGGACCTGAGCAAAGCCTTTGACACTGTCCCACACGACACCCTGGTCTCCAAGGTAACAAAATATGGGTTTGATGGATGGACAATTCAGTGGATAGAGAACTGGCTTGACGGCTGCACCTGAAGAGTGGCTGTCAATGGGTCCATGTCCAAGTGGAAGCCAGTGACAAGTGGAGTCCCTCGGAGATCAGTACTGGGACCGGTCTTGTTTAACCTATTCATCAGCGACATGGACAGCGGCATCGAGTGCACCCTCAGCATGTTTGCTGGCAACACCAAGCTGTGTGGGGCAGCTGACATGCTGGAGGGTAGGGATGCCATCCAGAGGGACCTCGACAGGCTGGAGAGGTGGGCTCATGCCAACCTCATGAAGTTCAACAAGACCAAGTACAAGGTTCTCCATCTGGGTCAGGACAATCCCAAGCACTGATATAGGCTGAGCACTGACTGGCTTGAGAGCAGCC
>NW_009700961.1:0-3237 GCF_000703405.1 Apaloderma vittatum
GCCGGCACTCTTCGCCTTCCTGAAACCTCCCTCCCTCAGCATCCCGCCGGGTCTGTGTGAAAGTGTCGTTAATAAACCATCTGAGGTATTTTCCCGAGGGTGTGGCCGTGGGGGGCGTGAAGCAGTGGGTGAAAGGCGACGCTGTGTTAACGAGTTATCTTTGGTAGAGGTGTTCAGTGAAATATCTGTTGCCAAAACACTCCTTGGTTAGCTCTGTGCCTAAGTTGTTGGGTTTGTTTTTTCCTTCCACGTTAGGAAGTGCCGTCAGCCTCAGTACTTCATATGACCTTTGAATGTGTCCCGGTTGTAGAGTTTTGGGATATGTGTGAATGGGTGGATTTTAATCGCGGTGTAAATATATAGATTCCTTTTGTTTGGCAAGGCCTAACTGGACATTGTGCAGTGCAAGCGAAAAAAAAAGTGTTATGGATGGTAAACATAGAAGTTAGGTTCATGTTAGCGCTTTGGCTGCGTTGTAGTGTACAAGGTATTTTGTTGCTGTTGACGTGCCACGTTTCGTTGGCGTTTGAGCTGTCCTGGTTCTGTGCTGTCATTTGTTCTGCATTCCCTGTTGTTGTTGTTGGAGCAAGGTATTACAGAAATAGAATTCTGCAATGACCTGTTAACCCTGCAGTGAGCAGATTTGGGATACCTTACAATAAATACAAAGTTTTTTGGGTGGATTTCTACCAGACCTCAGCAGTCACGTCTCATGCTTGAAATCTTGTTATGCCTTTACACGTAGTGCAATTAAGGGAGATTTTTATTACTTCGTATCACATCTTTGTTGTGAACGTTGTATTTGAGCATTATATCAAAGACTAATAAATACAGCGTGTTTTTTTTCTCTAGCAGTAACTCTATCATGCTTCTACCTGTTATGAGAATGCTTTAGCTACTGTTGCATATTTAATTTCTCACCTTTTCTTGGACCTGTTCTTACTCTTATGTTTATAACAAAAGGATTCTTCTCGCCGCCTTCTCCTTCTTCCTCTTGTTCAGCTTCATTCTGTAAAGGTGAACACACAAAGGAAGAGTGGAATGTCTCTTAATCTTTTGATATCTTTGAGATGGAGTGGTAGTTTCTGGCCTTCCAGTTGAGGTCCTGCTAGCATAGGATTTTTATCTTAACTGTATTCCTGTGTAACTTTTCTGTCTACTTGAGAGACTTCCGTACGTCTTGAAAACCCACAATATTCTTTAGTGTGGCATTTAAAGACTTTGTGTTTGATAAATATGAAATTATGGGTAGACTGCTTATGGAAGAGTGTGTTTCACGCTTATGAACTTGACTATAACTTACATACTTCCAGATATTAAGTTATGGCACATTGTCTTTAGCTTCAGACCTGTCTGGCAAAAAACCCCTTTTCAGTATCAACAGGTATTTGGCGTGTTGCTTTCTTTAAAAATACTACAGGTCTATTTAAAAATAGACCTGCTTGTGGTCTCGCTTTTGAAGTGATGCTGCTGGATGGTGTGTATTTTCATGTTTGTGTCTTTCACTTGTGTTTCTTACAGGAACTAAATGATCTGCAGCGAGACCCACCACCCCACTGTTCCGCTGGACCTGTTGGTGACGACTGTAAGCTCTTCATAGTACATTGTTACATTTCTTAACCTTTTTCAATTAAGAAAACACTTGGAAAAATCTCTGACTGTTTTATGTTTTTTTTTTTTACTTCCAGTATTTCATTGGCAAGCAACAATTATGGGACCTGTAAGTATATAATTCGTGCCCCTTAAAGTAGACCTTGTTTCTCTGTTACCGAAAGATTCATTTGGGTTTCTGTAAACATGGCGGTCAAATTCAGCTGTGCTGTGTATAGATTAAAGATGTACGGTGGGATTGTTATTTTCTAGTAGCCTGCTACTAGTTTCTTTCTGCAACTGTTCAAAAATCTGTCCTCTTCATGAGGTTAGGAGTGCTTAATCAGTCACCTACAATGTGTGGATTGATGGTGTGAGCTTTAAAGTGAAAAGTTTGCTTTTCAGAGATGTTCATTTCAATTCTGGAAGATTCATCCATCTGAAAGGAGGAAGAGTGGTTGTGATCCGATGTTCAAGTTGGTAACTGTAAACAAGAGTGAAGTTGCACAGGGTGATTTTGTGGATTTTAGGTGGAACTTATTTGCTGGCTGTGATGCGACTCTGGCAAAACCAGATGGCTTTTGTGAACTGTAGGCCAGCAACTGCGGCTACGTTGGGTTTCTGCCTGAGAAAGGCCTGCTTTCCTTCTGTGCAGGGAGACCTCCAAAAGACCGCTTTTATGACTCTTGTCAAGGAGAAGACGTAAGAAATGACAATAAAGCTTAAGAACAGAAAGTTTTAAAGGAAAACTGAAAAGGTTTTAGCAAAAAGAAGAAAGACTGTGACCTGAGGGAAGGGGTGTTTCCTAGTGTCATGGGGAGGAGTTTGTATTCCTCATGGTTTCCTTTTGGATATACTAATTTGAAGAGTTGCGTTCGGACGGTGAGCTGAGGCTTTGTGCAAATTGAAAGTCCGGGACAATGCTTAATCCGTTAAGATGCAGCATCCCATGGTGGAGAAAAGTGTCCTCTTTGAGAGCCTTCCTGTGTTTTTGGCACAGCTGCTCTGAAGCAGTGAAAGAGCAGTTACTGGTTTGCCAGTGATAGGCCGCAGTCTGGCGTTCCAAGGGCCCAGCAGCAACTGGAACCATCTGTAGCAGACCATGCTGTTGTCATTTTTCATTAACAGCTGTGTTTTCACATACAAAGACTCTGACCGCTGCTCCTCTGTGCTACTTAAAGGTAAATGACAAAACAGCAAAGAAATTAAGAGTTACCAAAAGCTTGTGTGCGATTGCTGCCAGTAATGTATCTGTCCTGAATGACTCTGACGACCCGAGTAAGGGAAATGGTAGCCCATAAATCCTGACTTCAATGCTGTTTTTTCTTTCAGCTTGCAATTCACCTGTCATATTCTATAGTGGGAAATACTCTTCTCGTTGCTTCAGCTTCCTCAGATTTCTCTAGTTAAGGATAAGAATGAGCATCTCTGACGACCTTTCTCAGCCACATCTGCTGAGATAAAAGGAACGCCATCAGGATATTAATCTTTTATCTTGGTAACATAAGGAGATAAGGATTCGTGTCCTGTCTATTTCCTGCTGGCCTCAGGGAAGTGTTACCTTCAGAATTCACTTCTGTGTGTTACATTAGGGTAACCTCTTCTCCTGTCTACAGAAAACACAGTATGATTTCACTGTGCCTTCCT
>NW_009700961.1:3268-9992 GCF_000703405.1 Apaloderma vittatum
CTCATCTTTGGCTTGTTTTAACTTTGACAAATCCCTTTAGTGTGCATGCAAGCAGTCCTTTCCAACCTAACTGCAAGTACAGTGGCAATCTCTTCTAATGTTACCTAATGCTGACTTCTTAGCAGCGCGATGTATAACCTACCTTACATGGCAGCGCTGTCTGCATTTTGATTGTACAAGACAACATGTCTTAGTGGACCAGTTGTAACTTTACCTCTTACATTCATCTCCAAAACTGTATTTTTTGCTGATTTCAAAGGTAAATGTTTTGTTGAAAAAAGTCTCTCTTTGCTTCCATAAACAAACCCGAAAACTTCACCTTCTGCAGCTTTGCTGAGATTGAATTCCTGTGTTGGTGTTTAAAACTTACCGAGTAGTGAGAAAGGTTCTTTTCTCCTTCCCTTAATCAGAAATGGCAGCTCCACTCTCTATCATTAAGCACTGAGACTTTTCCCCTCACTTCTCTAGTTGATAAAAGCAAAAGATTTCCTCAACCGATGACTGCAGAAAAGTTATTTCTACTAATGGTGTGCAACCTGGACGTAAACCTGTGCACATGTTCTCTAACAAAAATGCATGTTCACAGATTTGTACAGGTGACAAAGATGTTGTGTGTTTTAAAACTCCCTGATGTCATCATGATCAACTGAATTAGGTTGGAAAATCCTACTCTTTGCATCTGCAAAGAGAAACCACTTCCGAAGGTAAGTATATTTGTAGCTTAAGGCTGGAGGAGGATCAGAGCAGCTGTGGTGGTGCACGGAGACGGGACGTGGAAGACCTGCTCTGGGTTTTGTATTCCCCTTGGCGTGGTGGAGCTCATGGATCAGCCAATTTGGAGCTCGACCAGTCAGACACTCCTCCCTCCCTTTCTCTCCCCAGGAAGGGCAGCACTCGGTAGTAGCCATGGTTGGCTCTACTGTAGTTCTGCAAGGCTGTAGGAGGGTCCAGTTCCCTCAGTGCTTTCCCAGTACACAGCCCGTGGTGGGCGGTGGCCCATAGCATGAGCTGTGGACTGGGCGGAAAACAGATTTTCTAAGATACTCACAGCTTTGGGTGATTATCTATGTTCAGACAGGAAGCTCCAAAACAACTGAAATATAGTAATGTGGTTTGTTTGTTTTGTTTTTTTTTTTTCCCCAGCCTGATAGTCCTTATCAAGGAGGAGTGTTTTTTCTCACAATACACTTTCCAACAGACTATCCATTTGCACCACCACAGGTATGTCCATTCAAAACTTAGGGTTTTTTGGTCAAAGCTTTGTTTCTGTGTCTTAGTTCTTCGAGGCTTAATTTTGGAAGTTTAAACCAGAAAGGCCAGCACTCTAGAGTATGTGTTCGTAGCAGATGAACAGATCAGACCGTACAATAAATTGTGTTGACAGATCTGGTATGACTGAAACTGAAGAAATGATGTTAAGGATTCCAAATGTCGTAAATGTAACTTGATTTTTTAATTTACTGCTTTTATTCTAGGTTACTTTTACAACAAAAATTTACCACCCAAATATAAACCATAATGGGAGGATATGCCTCGACATCTTGAGATCTCAGTGGTCACCAGCTCTGACTGTATCTAAAGGTAAACTCGCATATTTGCTGATGTTTTGGTGAAAAGCCATGAAATGTCATGGCGCGCTTTTGTGTACGGCTGCGCTAAGGGTGGCAGCGGGAAGTCATCCTGCGTGTTATAGAAGTGTCAAATTCCACCGGAATTCTTATGATCCGAGATTTTGCGTAGTTTATTTGGAATGTCACATTGAGTAATATTTTATGTGCGTGGCAGAGAAATGTTCTGAAACAAGTTGGGTAAGTTAATAAATGTACGATTAGCCTGAAATGCAGCTTCTGTATTGTAGCTGACTCTACACGCAGAACTGAAGAGAAACTGGTAAGCAGAGCTTCAAAAGCAAATTAATTTGAATGTAAATGGAAAAGGCTGATACTGACATGCCCGGGCTTACCTGATTCTGTATTGATGGCTCTTTGGGTTGCCTGAGGATCCTTGTGTGGGCTAAGGTCTTAATTACACTTATTTTCAAATCAGATGGATTGTTCTGGTTTGCCTTCCTCTATAAGATGACTGTTTGAAATTGTAGCCGCTTTCAAAGTCATGAGTACAAGATTTATTAAAATATTCCAGTCCTGTAGTTAAACTTTCTCACGTTGAACACTGTAGATTTTTGGAACGTTGAGGTTACAGTTTAGCAGTTCTTTTGTTGCAGGTATTCAGTGTCACTTCAAAAGCTGCTTAAAATGTGGGTGCTATCGTTGTTTTTTTCTTGCCCATCTTCAAACTGCTTAGGCACACTTATAGTCATGTTACGGAAAGGTCTGGTGACTCAAAAGGTTAAACAGTATCACGTCTTGCTTATGTGCTTGAGAGCTCTCTAAACCATGTGTCTTTGTTTAGAATGGTGTCATTGCATTTGGTGTACAGGCAAGGAAAAAACGTTAGTCTCTGTCCCATGGAAACCGCTCGAGGTTAACTAAACTCTAGGTTTAATACTGTTTACTGAAGTAGTTGCTGAAGACATGGATTACTCTTGTATGTGGCTGGTATCAACTTTTCACAGAAATTGGCTGTTTTATTGCAAAAACTGGTTTGTTTCCAGTATCATATTATTTAGAATGTATTTAGCAAACGAAAGTTGGCACATATCCTGTGTAACGGTTGGTATTTTTTACAACTGAAAACTAACTTTTTAGGTCTTTAGCACTATTTTGTCTTTACTTGCTGAGAGTTCCAGTTCCTTCAGTTATAAAGCTGACTGGCCTGCTGGTCTTATGTGTTCTGATTTGACGTGCTTTTAACATACCTGCACGTTATACGTTTCATAAACTGGAAATTAGATTGATGGCCTATGAAAGTTTTTCCTTTGTAGTTTTTGGTTTACTGAATCAAGGGATTACAACCTACTGATAGCACCGCTGATTGGTGTGACTAAGTATTCTAACTCGATTTTCTAATATTACTGGTGTATTTAGCACTTAATGAAATATGCCGGTACTAAGTGGTCAAGCTTGCTACAGCTGAAAATAGGTGTTAGTCCAGGCTCTTTGGTAACAAGACAAAGCAAGGGGTGGGGAAAAAAGCCTCTTGTACAGCATATTCTTATGGCAGCAACAAATTCCGTCTTGCAGCATGTTTGGAATTGTTGTACTTATGAATTCATATAAAATAGAAATTTCCTGAAAAGTATGGACTGAAAATGTTAGAAAAATCAAACACCCTTGGTTCAGTACCAGGAAATGAACATGAAATTATTACTGAATACCTGCCTATAATGCAAATGAGGTATTTTCCCAAAGTGGTAGTCACACTTAAATGTTCATAGGAAGGAGAAGATAACTGTCAGCGCAGAAATGGAGAAAGATGCGCACAAATGGAGTACTGCATGGCAGTGTAGTATTGACGGTATCCATTCATTGGCTTAAATACTTGTCGATGGAAGGGCTTAGTTTGGTCAAATGTTGATAGGTTAACTATGTAGTCCATTTAACGTTCGTAGGTTAAAGTATGGGCGTAAGATCCTGGCAAAAGGTACAGGTCCGTGGGTTACAAGTTCTCTAGGCTAGCATAAGGTGTTTTTACTTAAGACCTAGCAAAATGATGCTGTATAAACATTTCTCAGCGGAACCGCTGTGTGAAAGCTTAATAGTAATATGCATTCTCTTTCCAATCTTCCCTCCACCACTCTCCTTCAGAATATTAGAATATATTAAAGGATTATAGAAATAAAGTAAACTAACTTGTTTAATCTAGTGTCTCTTTTATTTAGTTTTACTGTCCATATGCTCCTTACTTCATGATCCTTATGCAGATCATCCGTTAGAACCGGGTGTTGCAGACGTCTACAAGTCAGACAAGGAAGAGTGAGTATAACATAAACATAATTGTGTGTGGTACTTGCAGGTAGTTACCTGCTGTGCACCTTCTATCATAACTTTTAAAGATACTCTTCTCATAGATTTCTATAGGATTAGATTTTTAAATCTGGAAAATATCGATCAGCAGAGTGGCAAGCAGAAAACCATAGGTGTACATTACTGTTGGATACTCACTCGTGTTTTGTACTTAGTCGCATTGCTTTTATCTCCGGGTAGACAGAGGTAGTGACCTAGAAATTACACAGAAGTCTCACAGAATCACAGAATGTCAGAGGCTGGAAGGGACCTCAAAAGATCATCTAGTCCCGGCCCCCCGCCAGAGCAGCATCACCTACAACAGACCGCACAGGAACGCGTCCAGGAGGGTTTTGAATGTCTCCAGAGAAGGAAAGTCCACACCCTCCCTGGGCAGCCTGTGCCAGGGCTCTGTCACCTTCACAGTGAAAAAGTGTTTATAGTCTGATATTTCTCTCTAAGAATTAATTAATGGCCTCGTTCTGTCACAACTGTCAGTTCGATGTCTGATTCAATCAAATCACGTCACTCCAAATTGAGGGTGTTTTGCCTCAGCCTCTCCCTGATTGTAGCTCAGGTTTTGTCCACCCGTGTAATAGTGGGGACTTCAGCTGTTGTGCCTCCTGCCGGTGAAGGAAGTGAATGAGGGATATTTCTCCATCTCCAAAACTCGAATCATTGCAAGAGAAAGTGAGGGAAGACTTGCAGAGTAGCATATTCTTAAGAAGAAAACCAGTTGGTACATGAGTTGCTAATCTGATATTAAAAAACAGATTTAAAAACTTGTCAGTATTTTGTCTGGAGGACCCAGAAGAAAGTGAATGTAGTCTAGAGTGGAATGTAATAAATGGAAGCAGCAGAGCGGAAGTTATTGACTGACTGAGAACATTTACCTTTGGGAATGCTAATCAGCTTTATACCAGAAGGAAAAGGCCCAGAACTTACAATCTAGGAAAAAAAATTGATTTCAGAAAATTTTCCTTTCAAATTCTGAAATGCAGTGCAGAACGGAGGGGAAAAAAGAAAACTAAACAAAACCACTGTGCCTTCTATCCCCACCCTTTCCAAAACCAGTTAATTGTGCTGAATTTTTTGTAAGTCAAACGTGTGAACTTTGTCAGGCTGTTAATAGCATACATGTTCAGGAACAATTGACAGTAAATTCCTGTTAAGGTACAAATAGGGGAACAAGTTGTGAAATGCAAAGGAGGTGTGAACAATGATCATTTTATTACAAACCTGCAAGATTGGGTCTGAGCCTAAATAGCTTTAGGTAACTGAGTGTGCAGTGGGTGTACGTTTCTTGGCTTTCAGACTATTTTAACATTATTTGAATCAATGCTAAGAGGTGAAAAGCTCAATTACGTCTGTATTAAGTGAATTTGCGGCCATTGTCAGTGTGTCACTAACGGCTCTTCATTGTAATGCCTTCTTTCTGCACGTACAGATACTACAGAATAGCAAGAGAATGGACTAAGAGATACGCAATGTAAACTTGCGAGGTACTGTAAGTTGTAGAGTTTTTCCCAAACAAAAAGGACATGGAGCACAGTTTACTGTTTCAATGTGTCATGATGCCTGTTGAATTTTTTTCAACCATTTAAGTGTGTTTCTGGAGCAAAGGAGAACAAACTTCCAAAAATAAACTTATGACTGTCCTAAGAATATTTATCCTCTTTGTATGCTTTGCAGAAGACATTTATTATGTTTTTGAGTTTTTTTAAAAGTAGGACATCTGCATTTTCAGACTGTGAGATCCATAATGCAGTTGTAAAGCAACCAAATTACTTTTGCGGGAAAAAGTAGCTGTTTTTATGTGATGAATACTGTATGTGTGTCCTTAAGTACGTTGTCAGTTTCATAGGTGTGTTCAGATTTCATGTTGTTAGTTCACTTATATAATTTTTAGGATTTTTTTACTCTAGGGACTATTTTATTTACGATGTAAGTCATTTCATTTTAGACTGACTTGCTCGCGCACAGTACTGACAAGTTACAACTGCTAGTAATGAAAGTAATTGGAGTATGCCACCTGTTAGGATATTCTAATGACTGACTGCAGATCTTTGCACTGTAATTCTTTGTACGCTGATTTTTGAGAAACCCTTGGGTTTGATTCTGTTGCGTACTTGGCTTAATTTTATTGCAATGTGAACTAATTGCACTGCTACTTAGAAAGTTATGTAACTGTTTTGTTGCTATTCACAACTGATTTCTCTCACGTGGGCAACAAAACACCATCACAGACCTTTTACAATTCTAAAGGTGGCCTTTTCCATAGAAGTAAAATGCGTTTTCTACTACTTATCTGGGCTATTTTTTTAAAAAGCCAAAACGTGCGTATTCTTCAAGTGCTTGTTCTGACATTAGAGAGTCAGAGTACTGAGCGTGCATGTGTCTTGTAGCTAAAAGGGAAAGGAAAGCCATCGCATACTACTTAGAACGGCGTTGCAGTTAATTTTTATGCTAGCTGTAGCCTAATTTATTTAGCATGCTGTGCTCGTTGTTTTGTATGGGATTTCAGCTGGTTTAATGACATGTGTCATCTGTATTCGTTTACAGAAGAAAGACGCCAAGTGTTGGAACATCAGACCCTTCAGTGAAGGTGGTGTGTTTGCAGCAGCTGAACGCTTCCGACTGTGCCTGTGGAAAACCAGTCGTGCTGGAGAGGGGCAATTTCTTCTTATAAAGTCGATTAAAAGCAGAAAAAACTTTAATTTCCTACAGTACCTTCTTCTCGGATATCTGAAAATAAGAACGTGTAACTGGTGACTTGCACTTGGGAAACTTGTCATCGTAACTTGTCTGGGGGCACGCCC